>NW_007065796.1:20170-195117 GCF_000164805.1 Carlito syrichta | reverse complement strand
GCCAAGTTGCCCAGGCGGGTCTTGAACCCTCGGGCTCAGGCAATCCACTCACCTCAGCCTCCCAAAGCGCGGGATTACAGACTGAGCCACCGAGCAGACCAGAGAGTGGTTTCCATGGACCAAATCATAAATAAGCAAACACAAAATTTCATTTTGATTGTCCTCTAATATATCAGTCATATTGGAACAAATTTATATTTTAAAAACAAGTGTTATAGCAGAACTAATTGTACACTGGGATGTATAATTTTTTTACTTTTGTTTTTTGTAGAGATAGGATCTTACTGTATTGCCCACGTTGATCTCAAACTCTTGGGCTCAAGTGATCTTCTCACTTTGGCTTCTAAAGTGCAAGAATTACAGGAATGAGTTGGGATTATAGACATGAGTCTTTGTGCCCTGGCTGGAATGTATACTTCTTAATTACACTACATTTACAGCTTTGATAAATGGATAAACTGTGTAATTCACAACTTCCCCAAGATAAAGAACAATTTTATCACCCAGAAAGTTGCCTGGTGCTTCATATCAATTGCTGTACCCTACCAAACATGGCTTTGATTTCTATCACCATAGGTTTGTTTTACCTAGTTTAGAACTTCCTGTAAATGAAATTATACAACATGTACTCTCATGTGTGTAGCTTCCTTTATATGATGTCATGTGTTTAGATCTATCCATGCTGTTATATGCTTCACTTCTTCACTCTTTATATTTTTAAAGTAAAATTTATATAACATATAATTTACTATTTTAGCCATTGAAAAATGTACAATTTAGTGGTCTATTTCATTCAAAATGTTGTGCCACTATCATCTCTACGAATTTGCTTACTTTGGATATCTCACTAAAAAGGAAAAATACAATATGTAACCTTCTGTGTCTGGTTACTTTCATTTAGCATATTGTTTTCCAGATTTGTCCACACTGTAGCTGCATCAGTACTTCATTCCTTATTATTGAATATTTCATTGTATGGATATGTAACAATTTTAATCCATTTATCAGTTGATGGATATTTGGACTGTTTCTACTTTTTGGCTGTTATAAATAATTCTTCTATGAATGGTTGTATTTAATTTTTAGCTGAAAAATATATTTTCAATTTTCTTGAGTATGTGTGTAACATTGAAAATCTAGGTCATATGATAATTCTATATTAAACTTTTTGAGGAAACGTTAGACTGTTTTCCAAAGAAGTTGCACTCATTTAACATACCCACAAGCAATGTATGAGGACTCCAATTTCTCCACAACCTTACCAACATTTCTTTTTCTTTGTTTAAAATTATAGCCATAATAGTGTGATTTTTGATTCGCATTTTTCTAATGGCTAATGATGTAAAGTATCTAATTGCCCATGATATATCTTCTTTTCTTTTTTTTTTTGAGTTGGAGTCTCACTCTGTCGCCCAGACTGGAGTGCAGTGGCCGCCCCCGGCCATCGCAGCCTCGACCTGCCGGGCTCCGGCGATCCTTCCGCCTCAGCCTTCCGAGAAGCCGGAATTACAGGCATGTGCTACCACGCCCGGCTAATTTTTTGATTTATTGTAGAGATGAGGTCTTGCTGCCCAGGCGGGTCTTGAACCCGCGGGCTCAGGCAATCCACTCACCTCAGCCTCCCAAAGGCGTGGGATTACAGGCTGAGCCACCGAGCCCGGCAATATATCTTCTTAAAAGAAATGTTTATTGAAGCCACCTGTCCATTTAAAAAATTGGTTTATTTGTATTTTTGTTGTTGAGCTGTAAGAGTTTTAGGTGTATAATAAATACTATACCCTTATAAGGTATAAGATTTACAAATACTTTCTCCTATTTTGTGGTATTTCTTTTTGTTCTGTTGATACTGTCCTTTGAGGCACCAAAATTTTAACTTTGATGAAGTTCAGTTCATTTATTTTTTATATTGGTGGTTGTGCATTTGGTGCCATATCTCAGTGTTTATTGCAAAATCCCAGACCATGAAGATTTATCTCTATTTTTTTCTAAAAAGTATAGGTTTGATCCATATTTAAGTCTCATTCATTTTGGCTTAATTTTTGTGTATGATGTAGGCTAGGTGTCCAAATTAATACTTATATGGATGTCCAGTACTCCCAGAATTTGTTGGAGAGGCTATATGTTCCTCATTGAATAATCTTGGCACCCTTGTAAAAAATTTATTGGATATATGTTATAATGGATTAATTATTAAACTTTAAATTCACGTTTTATCTATATGTTGCACTTTATGTCAGTTGCCCATTGTTTTGATTACTGTAGCTTTATAATAAGTTTTAAAATCAGGATGTGTGAGTCTTCCATCTTAGTTTTCTTTTTTCTTTCTTTTATAGCTTTAGAGGTACAAATGATTTTTGGTTACGTGGCTGCTTTACAGAGTAGATACTAAGTCTGGGCTCTAAGTGTACTCCTCACACTCATATGTGTGCTGTATCCAATAGGTAATTTTCCCCCCTATCTTCCCCCACCCTCCCTTTTCTGAGTTTCCAATGCCATTTTTGCCATTCTATTAGCCTTTACAGTGCGTTAGTTTAGCTCCCACTTGTTAATGAGAACATGCAGAGTTTGGTTTCTGATTTCTGCATTACTTCACTTAGGATAATGGTCTCCAATTTCATTCAAGTTTCTGCAAAATACATGATTTTGTTCTTTCTTATGGTTGGGTAGCATTCTGCGGTGTCTGTGCATGTGTATATCACATTTTCATTATTCACTGATCAGTTGATCAACATTTAGGTTGATCAACATTTAGATTGATCTTTGCAATTGTGAATTGTGCTGCTATAAACATGTAGTTACACATGTCTGCTTTTGTATAATGACCTCTCTTCCTGTGGATAGATACCAAGTAGTGAGATTGCTAGATCCAATGATAGATCTTTTTTAGTTCTTTGAAAAATCTCCATACTGTTTTCCGTAGAGGTTTAACTAATTTACACTCCCAATGACAGTGTATACAAGGGGACTCAAAAAAACTGGCATTAATTTTTGGACAGTGGTCCCCTGTAGTACAGGCTTCCTCACTAGGTAAGCATTCTAGGAACACATCAGCATCAATGTACCAGCTAGCATTGTTATGCGAGGCAGTATACAGCTTCTGTTAAATTTTTTTTTTTTGAGATTCTTTCAGTGCATTTTCCCATTTCAAGATGGGAAATTTTTGAACAAAACTGCCCACACCATGCTGAGTGTTCAGCAGTTTTTGACCAAAAACAGCATGTTCTCCATGTTCCACTCTCCCTATTCACCCAATCTTTCCATGAGTGACTTTTTAAAAAATTTCCTCTGATGAAAAAAGTCCGTAAAGGGAAAGGTTTTGCTGGTGTGGAGGAAGTGAAACAAAAGATGGCAAAAGTACTAAAAAGGTATCAAAATCAATGAATTCAATAACTGTTTTGAGCAGTGCAAAAGACATTTCAATAGATGTAGTGCATCAAATGAAGAGTATTTTAAAGGTGACTGAAGTTTAAACATGTGAAAATAAATACATTATTTTTTATAATTCTAGGTTTTTGGGGTTCCCCGTTATAAGTGCTCCTTTAAAAAAAACATATTCACAAAAATAACTATTTTTAAAAAAAATTTCTTGAACAATAGCAATTTTGACTAAGGCAAGGTGATATTTAATTGTGGTTTTAATTTGAATTTTCCTGGTTATGAGTGATGCTGAGCATTTTTTATATATTTTTTTGGCTATCTGTATATATTTTGAGAGATATCTGCTCATGTCATTTGACCACTTTTTAATGGGATTATTTCATTTTCACCTTATTGATTTGTTTGAGCTCTTTGTAGATTCTGATGTTTATCCTTTGATGGATATATTGTTTACATTTGCTTTTGTGGTCTTAGTGATAAATTTTTTCACCTAAGTCAATGTCTAGAAGAGTTTTTCCTAAGGTCTTTTTAAAAATGGTTTCAGGTCTGACATTTAGATCTTTAATTCATCTTGAGTTAATTTGTGTATATGGTGAGAAATAGGGGATTCATTTTCATTTTCTCTGCATGTGCTATTTAGATTTTCCAGAACTAATTGTTGAATAGGCTGTCTTTTCCCCGGTGTGTGTTTTTGTCTCCTATGTCAAAGATTAGTTGGTTATAGGTATCTGGGTTTATTTCTGAATTCTGTAATCTGTTTCTTTTTTCCATGCATCTGCTCTTGTATGAGTACCATGCTGTTTTGTTATAGTAGACTTGTAGTATAATTTGAACTTAGGTGATGTGATACCTCCAGCTTTATTCTTTTTGCTCAGGATTTCCTTGGCTATTCAGGCTGTTTTGTTTCCATATGAATTTCAGAATTTTTTTTCTAAGTCTGTGAAAAATGATATTAACATTTCAATAGGATTGCACTGAATCTGTGGATTATTTTTTGTGTTATGCACATTTAAACAATATTGATTCTTTCAATCAGTGATCATGGGATGTTTCTATGTTTGCTTGTGTCTTCTACGATTTTTTTAATCAGTGTTTTGTAGTCCTCCTTGTACTTTCATCTCTTAGCTTAAATATACTCCTGGGTATTTTTTTTTTCCTCGGTAACTATTATAAATGGGATTGAATTCTTGATTTGATTCTTGACTTGGTCACTGTTAGTTTATTGCAGTACCATTGATTTGTGTGTGTTGATTTTGTAACCTGAGAGTTTACAGAATTCAATTAAGTCCAGGAGTCTTTTGGATTTTCTATATGCAAAATCCTCTTTATTAAATTTATTGCAGAGTAGTTTAGTCTTCTTGGTAGTCTATAAAATGAAAATTTTAAAATTACCTTTTGTGTTTTTTATTTCTAGTGTGTAGAAATACAACTAATTTCAGATTTCTAATTTGTATGGTAATCTTTTCTAAACCTATTTTTTAGCTCTAACAGGCTTTTCTGTGGATTCTTCAGGATTTTCTTAATTTCCTTTTTTTCTTTCTCTCTTGTTTATATCTTTTCCCTCCATTTCCTATCTATCTATCTATCTATCTATCTATCTATGATCTATCTAATCTATCTATTATCTATCTTTTTTCATCATCTTCTATGTATTCATGTAATCTGCAAATAAACATACTTTTACTTCTTCCTTTATAATCTGACTTTTAATTCTTTTTCTTACCTACTATCTCTGGCTAGAACTTCCATATACTGTTGAATAGAAGTAGTGAGGATAGACATACTTGCCTTTTTCATGGTCTTAGGAAGTAAACTATCAGTCTTTCACAGTTAAATATGATGTTAGCTGTGGGTTTTCATAGATACTCTTTATCATGTTGTAGAGGTTCCCATCTATTTCTTATTTGCTCAGTATTTTTAGCATGAAAGGGCATTGTTTGCCTAGTTGTAAGGTAAATATTCACCTGGTTGCTATAAACATTTGATTATTTTTTTTCTTAAAAAGTTTATTCTAACTGATTATGCTAGTTGATTCACTATGCTTGTAAATAGCAAAATGAAAATCTGAATTTCATGACTCCACCATTTTGACTGATCCTTTTAATTTAATTTTCTATATGTAACATATTATATTATTAATTTTCTATAATTGTACTCATACTCCTGCTGATAAACATTTCAGCTATTTAAAAACTATTTTTCCATTATAAATGAAGTAGTTATAAGCATTCTTGTACACTATTTGTGTATGAGGTACACAAATATGTGATACTATATTTTTTAAAATAGACATATGCTTACCATTTCAAGATGTGAGAAATCATTTTCTAAAATGATAGTATAATTTTAAATTTCTACTGCATTGTTTGAGTGCTCTGGTTTTTAGCAGCCACATCAATATTAGATATTTTCAATCTTTCAAATTGTAATCATTCTCATTGGTATATAGTAGCTAAGCATAATGCTTTATCTTTGATTTATCAAAATTTGTGGGTTATAGTATACTTATTCCCAATCAAACTAAGTTTTCATGTCATCCACTTAGATTGCTTATCCCTAATGATTAAGCAAAATAAATCTTTGATGAGACATTTGTTCTTTCAGATGACTGTCACTCATCTATTAAATAAATGACTTCCCTGATCTCTTATTGGTCTGAGTCTTTAAATTCCAAGACAAGATCAATAATGGAGAAAACAGCCAATGTTTACTTTTGCCTATTCCCTTCATTGATTTTTTGCTTGACCAATTGAGGACCCTAAAGTATGTCTACTTTTTTTTTTTTTTTTTTTGAGTTGGAGTCTCACTCTGTCGCCCAGACTGGAGGGCAGTGGCCGCTCCCGGCCACCGCAGCCTCGACCTGCTGGGCTCTGGCGATCCTTCCGCCTCAACCTTCCGAGTAGCCAGAATTATAGGCACGCGCTACCAAGCCCGGCTGATTTTTTGATTTATTGTAGAGATGAGGTCTCGCTGCCCAGGCAAGTCTCGAACCCGTGGGCTCCGGCAATCCACTCACCTCAGCCCCCAAAGGCGCGGGATTACAGGCTGAGCCACCGAGCCCGGCTAAGTATGTCTATTAATGATCATTAAAACTCAAATTAATGGACATTTTTCAATACTATTGTATATAGATGGTATATAGATAATATGTATTTAATGAAGGGTGAAAAATTCAGATGATAAAATAGAGTTTTATCTGAAACTGAAAATTTGTCTTCACTTAATTACTTAAATTTTGCACTTTTCAACAGTCACTGATCATTTTCACAAAGATAACACTTCAAAAATATATTTTAGTTTGTTATTTGAATTGTAGAAAAGGATATAAAGACCTTTCATACAAGTAAAATATTAAAATCATTTTTCTAAAGGAATGTTTTAGAAATGTCTATAAAGGAAGCATTTTTCTATTTATAATATGCAATTTAGGCATTTATAATACTTAGAAACAAGTGAGAGCAATCATAGAAAAAATACTCCTTTAGAATGCTGCAATTTCAGTTTGTCTCAAATTACTTTTAAAGACACATTTTTGCAAGAAAATAATTTCAACATCTCTTCATTTAAGGTAGCCTGTGAAATGTATGTGCTCTCCTATGACAATTTCATGGAACATCATTGTTAGTACATGTTGCTCAAGTGAAAGTTTAAAGAAAACAAATCAAAGTAACAACAAACATTCCTATGCAATGTGTTGATATTGCAGAATAATATTACACTAAAATTTATTTAAATTATATTATGCAGATGTTTTAGATGTCAATGTAGAACATTATGCTTTGTAATAATTATCTTGTCTTTTAAATTTGAAGTAATCTTATTATTCATTTTATTTCTTAAAATAAACCACATCTAACCACATAGAGTTTATCTTTGTCTTGATTATTCAATGTAAAGCAAAATTCACATAGCCAAGATGTATGCTTAAGGTTATTTAATAACTGTTAAAGAGACACTTTTGATGCATAAATCTGGAATGCCATCTATCAACCTAATGAAAAGAAATATTATTATCTTGCATTTTCTTTTTCTGTTATTGATTTGTGGTGCCCCAAGACCATTTTAAAAATGATCAGTGTAGTCTTTATCTGTCATGGAAATAAATTCATTCCTTGGGTGACTGAGCAATATGAGGTGAAATAAATTTCTCAGAAATGTATCCCCTGAAGGTTGCTATTCATTATTGTTACAAGTTTGCAATGGAAATGGCTTTATTGCTACATAGAGAATATGATAAAATTTAAAGCTTGTGAAAGATGATTAGAAAACAAATATAATACATATATAATATATTGCCAACAATATATTGCAACATATAATACATGTATTTATTTAGACAATGTTTTGAGTATATCAAAGCAAATGTGGGGCAACTCAAATCTGAATGTTAATCCAAAGAGTAATAAAAATGAAAAATTAATGCCTGCAGGGAGTTGGAAATTAAAATATTCTCCCTTTTCTAACATAGCACATTTATATTTTTTGCTTAGATGGCAGGTATGAGCTCTATAAATCAGATTTTATCATATAAATCTATTTCACTTACTTTACCTCTTCCACACTGCTTTTAGTTTGAACTTTAGCAAGACTTCATGAGTCTTTCTAAAAGATCATCTAACCAGGAAAAAAAAGCAAAAGTTAGTGAAACTAATTTCATGACTTGAGTTTTGCCTTAGTTCTATGTTATCTGTGGGTACTTTTATATGAACACATTAAAGAAGTTGGAATATTTTAGTTTATTATATTTAAGTAAAATCCCTCTTTTTATACACATATACATGGGTATGTGTATATATATTATATGTAACTATCATCTACATTTCATCTTTTATGGACATATCAACAAGTATATTAATGGGCTTATGTTTTTATAACAGTAACTGGAACAAATGTAATGTTCCACTAAAAGGTACTAATATTCTTTCTGTTATATTGAGATTTTGCTTAACTTTAAGTTGTTCCTATATACAATTTTGAATTTTTTATTCAAAATGGCTTTATTTTCCTTTGGTAATTACAATTAGCAAAACTAAATAATTATACATATTAACTTACTACCTATATTTTATCATAACATTTGACTTCTGTTTTCTTCATAATATCACAGTTCTTGGAGATATTCAGCTAGAAAGTGAGACAGTTTTATTAGAATCAACAAAGATTGAGGAATTTACTATATAATATTCTTAGAGTACTTATTGTTGTATTAATAGCTGAAGTTCTCCATAATAGCATTCGGGTTTCTAAATTCAAATGCAAATCTGCCTTTTAATATTTTGGTACCAGAGCAGCTAACACGTGAATTTTGCTTCTAACTATCTCTTAAATATAGCTGAGAAATTAAGAATCATTGCAGTGAATAAAAAAAATATGGCTATTATAGGCCTATCTTTTAAATATCTGGTTCCAGTAATCCCACATTGAAAAGTCAATATCTTTAAACTGATATTGAGCACATTGTATTGTAAAGTCCAAAATTTCAAGTGATATCTTGACGTCTTTGCACCTCAAAGGGCCTCAAACTTACCAGCGAGTTCTTTTGATTGTGTCAGATATGTGTTCAGAGCCTCAACACCTCTCCCAGCAGGAACCTCCATCACCACCTGGCTAGTTCCTCTATCAGCCAGACCAATTACATTCCACCTGGCCCTCAATCTAACTTTGCCATTCTGTGGAATTATTTTAACAAACCAATCACATTCTCCTGCAGGAACCAGGGCACACTTCATCCTCTTGTAACTACAAAGTCTGTCTCCACATCTCTATCCATTCTGTTCCCAAGTGATCTTGCATGGCATGGATGACCTCAACTGTAAGTACATATGACTAGTAAACTACTGTCAATTTCATCTGACTTGTTGGATGTCATCCACTTGACCATCTAGTACTATTTAGTGCAGGGATCCCTCCTTGATCAATGGGATGAATAGGAGGTGACCAGAACAAACTGATGAAAATGAATAATTCATTAAATTGTCATATCTTTGTGAGCTTTAAACATCTGCCATGTAATAAAGTCTTTGCTTTGGTTTAATTGTTTTTCTTCTGGGCCATTCAACGAAAGCAATGTAAGTTTAGTTTTTACTATAAAAATGTTATTTTCAAAATAATTTAAAATGATATTGTGATAAATCTGATAACTTTTCTTTTGAACGTGACAACTTATCAACTATTATTTACTAATTTGACTTAGGAATAGATCCTTTTTAGATGTAACACATGCATGATATTTTTGTTTTATACAATAGTTGTAAATTTATCTAACAATGTAGCAACAATGTTTGAAAATTAAACTGAGAGATTGTGTTGATAGATTCATGAGTGGTCATTACTATTTTTGTGTGTTTGTTTGTTTGTTTGTTTTTTTGAGTTAGAGTCTCACTCTGTCGCTCAGACTGGAGTGCAGTGGCCGCTCCCGGCCACCGCAGCCTCAACCTGCTGTGCTCCGGCGATTCCTCCACCTCAGCCTTCCGAGTAGCCGGAATTACAGGCGCGCGCTACCACGCCCGGCTAATTTTTTGATTTTATTGTAGAGATGAGGTCTCGCCTGCCCAGGCGGGTCTCGAACCCGCGGGCTCAAGCAATCCACTCACCTCAGCCTCCCAAAGGCGCGGGATTACAGGCTGAGCCACCGAGCCCGGCTGGTCATTACTATTTACTGCATTCCATGGAATTTGTAAGGACCTAGGAGAGTAGGCTTGTCTTCTCTAGTTTTATTTGGTCCTCAAAATTTACCCAGACATTTGTATATTTATGAATTTTTTAGAATACTAGTTTGCCTATCTAATAAGCTTTTCCATCGTTAGCCAGTTAAATGGCTAACAGGAAGTATAAAATACACACACACACATACACACACATTCACATACATCATCCACAGAACTTTCTACGCATAATTAAATATACACTGATAATAAAGGATAAGGGTAGATTATTTGACAATATAAATATAGTGTTTAATGGGATCCTTGGAGCAAAGGCATAGTTTTTAAAAACTACATCAGCAAAATCAAAGGAGTAGGAGATGGTTAGGGAAGAGGGATAAATAAAGGTATTCAAAGAGTCTCACTTATAAAGGAAATGCTGTCTTGCTTTGATCATATATGAAAAGTTAGAGGATAATATGAGTACATTCATTTTTGTGATTTGTTTGTTCTCTAGAAAGTGTAGTTTAACAAAAAAGGACTTTACTCATTTCAAAGAAAATTAACCTGTATTAAGATACTTTTCCTCCAAGTGGTGGTACGTCAAGCCCTGTTGCTATCTGCCTTCCATGCTCTTAGCCTGCCTTTACTACAGACATTCTTGTGACAACTCACTATGAGCAGAGTGACCAGCTGCTACATCACCACAGCTGCATCAGGTTTTTTTACTCTCTGCTCAGAGATTCTCTCTGCTGCAATGTGGGTTGCCTGCAAGGACATGCTCAATCTTTCTGACTTATGCATTATTCCAGAAGTGCAAAAAGATTAATGTTCCAAAAAGTTATTCTTCTTAAATATGATATAAGGGCAGGTAAATCTCTTAAAGTTTCTCCTCTTTCTCCCTTGGGTGGATAATTTTGAGGAGAACCTAGCTCTTTACATGATTTCTAGCAGGATCAGATCCTAATTGTCTACAGTGATGAGCAGCTTGTTTATTCAAACTTTGATTTATCTTTCCCTGTTTCATTCTTTACATAGTTCATCTCCTTTTTCTTAGGGTCACTTTCTCAAATAAATCATTTTTAATTTTTTTTGGCAGAATCTTTGCTAAGACAGTTTGATTGTGTTAAAAAATGAGTAAGATCTGCTATTCTTTTACCATAGAAGAATATACTAACAGAGAACTCTCTCCTGCTACAAATAAAATATTATGTTGTCACAAAAATGGCTGTAGTAAAGGAAAACTAAGAGGATGGGAGACAGATTGACTAAAATAAAATATAACCAAAAATATTCTAAAATACTGCCGGACTCAAAAGAAAAGAAAAGAAAAGAAAAGAACAACAATAACAAAAAGAAATCCTCAGTACCATGTTACAGTAGGGCAAAAATAGCTAAAGAAGAAAACCCAGGCATTGACGCTTCAGTGATCCAGTATGAGAGTCACGCAAATACAAAACTTAAGGTGCAAGATCATCATCTGAGTACATTTCTTGGCCAATTTAATACTATAGTCTTACAAATAATGATAGTTTTTTTCATTAAATATTTGGTTGCTGACTAAATTGGCAAAATACTAAATTTTTTTGAGCTGTAGAGTCGTATAGTAACATTTTAACATAATATAGATACTTAGTTTCCCAATAATAATTTTAAGGCTATGTTTTTTAATCTTCTTTTCATTAATTATACAACTATAAGGAACTACAGCAAGACATAATTAATAATACAATATTTCCACAAAATTCACACTGTTTATTATTTAGTTTTATGGATAGCCTCCCTTATTATTTAAGATGCGACTGAGGTATAATACTATTTCTCTGAGTTACAGTTGATCTTTTTAATTAATGAGAATTTAATTATTTATTTATTTAAGCTAATTGTTCTCTATACTTGACACTTTAAAATCATATTGGTAGTTCTCTGTATTTTATTGAATGATGAAGAAAATACCAAGAGAAGAGTTTTTTCAGTACCCTAAGTCTTGAATTAAGATACAATTTTTCAGAGAAGATAATGGATTTCTGTCATTACTGGCAGTTTATAATTATTTTTTAATCCCAGTTGCATTATAAATATAATCAACTGATCATTAAATCATTGCTGTGAACCTTTGTTTCTCATTGCATTACCAACTCTATCACAACAATTATAAAAAAGTATATTTTTATAGTATTGTATTTATGATATATGTATCATATATTAAAATAAGTTTGAATTATAGTTGGTTTTAATACTTGAATACTACTAAGAGACAATATACAAAACTTAGAAATTTAAATACCTTTTGAATTTGGACAATACAAATTTTAATTACTCATGTCATTTCAGTAGATGCCATTTCTGGAGGTTTTGTCTCAATAATTATTTGGGATATTCTAATTTAGTGAGTTATAGTGTAGTGTCAATGAAACCAAAGTTCAATAGTAAATTTCATTTGAGAAATTTTTCTTAGCATGGAGGTCAGCTGCTGCATGGACAAACGCTTCATCTTTAAGTTAGGAACACATCCACCATTGGTTATGTGATAGACCAGGGCTGTGGTCATAGACCTCCTCCCTTGGAATTATAATGTTATAATATTATAACTCCCTATTGTACTAATTCACTTGTAATATATTTAAATTGTCTTTCACAAGTAGACAATTTTTCTTCCAAATGATTTATTTCTGAATAAAATACTTCATCAACTGTAAGGTACCTCATGAATTTCAAGTGATTATAGCACTTAAAAGCCAGTATGTTTGTTGAATGAATGTAAATAGAACAATATTATACATCAAGTACAGATAAACAGTCATCAATATTAGTATTTTAGTAACTAAGTGATTTTCTACTCAATTGAACCTTGCAAGAGAATACATGCTCTTTTCTAGTTACTAATACATACATCATTATTGCTATATTGACTGATTCAACGTTTTCTTAGCAATTTATAATATTTGTATATTTACTGTTCTATATATATTTTTCTATTTTAAAATTCCTTTTTTGTGAGAAGGTAGGATTTATTGAGAGGACAGAAAAGCTCCCACAGTGGGCGAGGACCCATGGGGGTTGCCCTAAAATTCCTACCATTAAAAATTAATGTATTTGAAAGTTCTGGGAATAAATACATTTAACATAATTGAAGAAATTCGTTTATAAGCCATATTCCCAGCATCATAACTACATGTGCAATGCACATATGTCCATTATTAAGTGTTATACAGAGAAGGGGTGTGTGTGTGTGTGTGTGTGTGTGTGTGTGTGTGTGTGTGTGCATGCATGTGTGTGTGTTTAGGGTGAGAATTACTTAAGGGGATGTGTGTTTGGAGTGTGGCAGAAATGTTAAAAAGATAGATATGAGTTCATGTTTGGAAAAATTCTGTGAAAGCCCTGGACTAATCTAGACTTAACATATTTTATGACTATCAATAATCATCTCCCAAGGAAAAACAAGATATAAATATAAGACTAGTGGATAGTCATGTTAAGAGAAACGCAATTTAAAGAGAAAGACACAATTAAAATCTACCTACCAAAGGTCAAAAGAAAGCATTGATAGAATGAAATAAACCGACTTACTAGGTTCAAAGACAAAAATAAGCATCAGACTAGCTTTCATCAAATGTCTACGTTTAGATGGAAATACACATATTCCAGTTCATGTTAATAATCCTTTTTTTTTTTTACTCCAAATGCTGTTTTGCTAGAAGATATCTCCAGATTGACTTCTTTTAGGCTGCACTTTAATTCCCCCAATAAGTCTTTTTTTGGGGAGGAGTAAGGGTCTCACTCTGTTGCCCAGACTGGAGTGCAGTGGCCGCTCCCGGCCACCGCAGCCTCGACCTGCCGGGCTCCGGTGATCCTTTCGCCTCAGACTTCCAAGTAGCCGGAACTACAGGCATGCACTACCAGCCCTGGTTCATTTTTTGATTTACTGTAGAGATGAGGTCTCACCAAGTTGCCCAGGCGGGTCTCGAACCCGCGGGCTCAGGCAATCCACTCACCTCAGCCTCCCAAAGCCGGGATTGCAGGCTGAGCCACCGAGCCAGGTTAATTCCCCTAATAAGTCTTCAATGACATGGAATTAGATGATGTGATCATTTTACTCTTGCTTGTACATCTAATTCTTAACAATATAAAGAATTTGGGAGTACAGTTGGAGGTTAAGCTGGTTGTAGTTACAGAAAGAAACTGGAAGAAGAGGGTAGTAAAAAAGTAAAAATAACTTTTGTTCCCACTGTCTGTTCCCAACTGGCAAAGTGGCCTTGTAGGCTACAGTGGTTACTATTTGACTGTCTTACTGATGCTGTCCATAGTCATAGAAAAAATGACCACAGGCAAGAACCTGGAGGTACATTCCAACTTCCACTTTTAAAATTATTGGGGGTTAATTTACTCTCCATAAAATTTTTCTAAGTTATACATTCAAGGAAAATAAAAAATAATTTTAAAAGAATGGTCTAACATAGAAGAAGGTATAGAATATACAAAATTTGATAAGCACCAGTAAATCTAAACATGTGTGCACAAATTCTAATAATAATATTCAAATTGTGGTGTTAAAGAAATGCAATAAAAATACAATTACAATCCTAAAATGCCTTGGGGAAAAATACATAGATAATGACAGAGAATTGGGTTTTTAAAGTCTTTTTATTGTTCTGGAGGAGGGTAGAGATGTTGACTAACTTTAGACTTTACATATGCATGCTAAAATTTTTATGGAAAGCAATTACAAATAGAAATAGAATGCAAAATGTATCCATATCATTACAGGACAACTGTGGAAGGATAAAAAGAAAGACAAATAAAAAGCAATAAGGATAAAATCCAAATATAGCAGAAGACAAATAAGAGTACTATACTTTCCACTGAAGATATTATTAAGGTATTATCAGACTGAGAGACAACAAACAAACACATTAACATCATTCTATTTATGAGATACTTACATAAAACTCAAGTACAGAAAAGTTATTAGAAAAAACAAATCCTATTCCAGAAAATTACTGACTAAAAGAGATAGTACTGCTATATTGTCATTGGGCAAAAAAAAACCATAAAGTATTTTTAGGGACTATTTTAAAAATTGTAAAACATATTTAATTCTCCAGAAAGATGTACTGTTTTCTAAGCATTCCTGCTTCTTAGAACCTTAAAATATTTTCCTGACCACTTTAGGAATGGAATTCTAATTTTAAAACCCACTAGTTAATGATTAACTCAGTGAAGTCTAGATTGTAATCTTTAAATTCTATTTTCCACTACAATAGAATAGATTCTTTGGGAAAATAGCTGATTCCAGATCTAGGGGGGGAAAGGGAGAAGGGTTCTAAATGAACCTGAATATTCTTGCAACAGAAAGCAAGATACATATCTAAGAATTCTAAAGTTGGATAAAAAGAACTCTAAAACCAAACTGTAAGTTTCTTCTACCTGAGTACCAATAACAATAAGTGCAATGGTCTGCAGTACATCTTAGATGGAAAAATAAGGTAAACATAACCCATTGTTCATTGGCCAAACATAAAGAATCTATGGAAACATTTCATAATTCTGAAAACAGGTAAATAAAGTGAAAAAAGCAAACATTTATCCTCCATTTCTTGTAAAATCTGTACCTCAAACTAATCAAATAATAGATGAATGGTTCCTCTGTAGAAAAACATACAACTAATCAGTATATGAAGAACAATTGAATTGAATTGGAATAGTGATTGCAAGAGATTTTTTGATCTTTGTAATTAATAGAGCTTGTAATACTAACAGCTGCTGACATCAATAAGTGAAAAGCACATGGGAAACTTTCTAATGAATGGGCGAATGTAGCAACGTTTAAAACTACTAATCGATCACAAAAAGGGAAGCAATCCCTTGTTAGGTGGCTTCAGATGTGGTGCAAAATAATAATAATAACAATAATATTAAAATAAAATTTAAAATAGTTATATGAATTTTGGACAAAATAATAGGAAAACGTTATCTGCTAGTCTACCATTTTATGGCAAGTAGAGTAAACAAAGAAACCTAGACATGCAACCAGAAAAATCAAATCCACAGAAAATGTTTTCAGAAAAATGGTCCAGTTTCCTCAATAAATAAACTAAAGAGGGAAAGTAAGAGTAAACACCTAAAAAAGAAAATAAATGTTATAGACATAAGTGGGAAAAAAAACTCCACCAAACTGCAGACATTTAAATAGTAGCTGAATATGTAAGGGAATGTAGCAATTATTATTTAGGATTATAAAGATATTGCAGTTATGTTTTCTAAAAGAATAATCTCTTAAAAATACATTCATTTCAAAATAATTTTACAAAGTAGGAGAAATGGATAGAGCGATATTGATTACTTGGTGAAGCTATTTGATGGAAACGTCAGTGTTCATTATACTATTCTCTCTACTTTGGCATATGTTTAAAAATATCTATAATAAAAGAGGTTAAAAATAAAATGTTAGTCATATTAATATTCATTAAAAATGCAATTTTATTAGGCAGAGAACCCTTTGGCTATATATCCAATTTCAAGGATATCTGCATATATAGCCACAAATTGAATATAAAGATAAGAAAAGTAATAAAAAAAGGATATGTCATCCTCATTTCATTTGAGTATTTCATTGAAGATAATTATTTTATGTTTATAACTTAGGTGATAATATGTAGTGAAAAATTATGAAGTACTTTGCAATATTAATGTGAACTTTAGTAATATGCAACTTATTTTTGTCAAAAAGAAAGTACTAGCCGGACTCGGTGGCTCAGCCTGTAATACCGCGCCTTTGGGAGGCTGAGGTGAGTGGATTGCCTGAGCCCGCGAGACCTCATGTCTACAATAAATCAAAAAATCAGCCGGGCGTGGTAGTGCATGCCTGTAATTCCGGCTACTCGGAAGGCTGAGACAGAAGGATCGCTGGAGCCCAGCAGGCGAGGCTGCAATGGCCGGAAGTGGCCACTGCACTCTAGTCTGGGTGACCGAGTGAGACTCCAACTCAAAAAAAAAAAAAAAAAAAGAAAAGAAAAAGAAAGCACTGTCATTATCGAACACTAAGTTCCAGTCAATTGATGAGATGGCTTAGTAATATATTTGCCCTTGATGAACATATTCACTAAAATATTTTTGATGCATAAGGAGGCATATATATAATCTGTATAGTCATTATAGCTTCATTATTTCAGTATCTTTTTCTATTTTCAATTTTAAAAAATATTCTTATATAATACTATATAGCAGCAAATCTATAACAGAAACAATAGTAGGTCAGTAGTTAAGAAGACATTAAATTATATGTTGTTTGAAGAACAGTCATTTAAATAAATAAATGATTAAATATTTATAGGTAATGAGTTCTTATAATATTTTCACAAAATTGAAATATTAAAATGCATTTTATAATTATAACTTGAAGATTGAAATGATGCATATTACATCTTTTAGCACATCTCAAATGTGTGCACATTAATGAAAACAAAAACATTTCAGCTTGTTTGCCTGAAATTTACTTTTTGGATCCATTGACTGAGTTGTCTTTCAATACTTATTGCCTGTTCGAATTTTGTAGCAAAGCCTTAGCAGGTTTTCTTTAGAAAGCAATAGTACACAACTGAATTTTCCCACCATACACGAAACATTGGAAGTAGGCTATATAAGTTAACTTGAGAAATGTTTAGTGTTTTTTTGACTTAGAAATTAGGAGAGCTCAAAATCTTGAGACAAACAACTATTCTTAATAGCGAGTTCCTCAAGGCATTTGTATAGATAAAGGACAAGACACTAAAGTATAGTAACTGCTTAATTTAAAAGTAGTGAAAACTTTAAAATTATTTACCATATCTGGTTCTAACACATTATTTTATCTATTACAGTAAAAAAATTATTTTTATCTTCTTAAGTATGCTTTAAGAACATTTGACTTTGAGCTAGAAGAGTAGTGTTTAAGGTGTGTTTCTAAGAGTTGATGGCATTATGACTATGATTAATTTACTCAAACACTTTAGCTTCACTTTTAATTTTTATTGTTATGATAAGATAATCATAATAATATTTCTTTTTTAGGATTATTGTGATATCAATAATTATTTGCATGGAAATGCATTGTATATCTAAAGACTATCAATATTAATATCAAAATTGAGTTCAGAATAAAATTCTAGAATTTTAATGAGTGAGGATCAGGTTGGACTTATGGGACAAAAGATAACATGGGCCAATCCTTCTAGGGATGTGGGATAATGGTGCTACCACATTCAAGACCATATGTTCAGTGAAGAAATGTTCCTCGTCTCAATACAAAACTTGTTTTGAACCTCAAGCTGTGTGTGCCTTAAAAGACTTTCAAAAAAGAAAAAGAAAGAATCCCTCATGAAGAAACTCATACTCTTGAATGCTTTTCTAGTTCAAGGCATCGGGGCCAAAGTTTGCCTCTTTCACACAAGCCAATTCTATTTGCCTTCAGGCTTCACCATTTCTTAGTTGTACAAACTTGAACAGGTTAATTCATTTTCTAAGCTTCATTACTCCTCTGGTAACACTGACTGTTACTGTTAAGTTGAAAGAGAAGAACTTAATAAAATGATCATTAAGCAATTTTATTTTCCTTTTACTTCCATTCAAATGACCCTGATGGATTAGTTGTTGATTTCTCCTAGCATGGAATCTCAGATAAATTCTATGACTTTTCCAGTCACTCCTAGTTTAAAAAAAAAAAAAATTCTCTATACACTTCTAGTCAGAACACTCACTCTCATTTCATTAAAATGTGAGTGAAGTTGAACAATCTGAATTGCAAACTTCATTTGAGGTTAAAACACTTGCCTTCCCACACCTTGAGTGTTCTGCAGAGTGGAAAGTACTAGTAGGGGAGGCTGGTATGGTTCACTTCTCAATTCTTTTTTCCTCTGCTAATCCCACTTTCCTTTCAATCCCCCAACATTCCATCTCCCCACTCTTTAGTTTGTTTCTGGCTCCTCTAGGATTGGGATGGCTAAGGACAGAGAAAGGACAACAGGAAACGTTCAGTTGTGAAATGATGTTTATATTCTCTAGGCTTGGCAGATGTTGAACGTTGACTCTTGCCTTGGGTGTTCTTGATTTCTCAGAGGTTTCCCAACTATGAACTTCTAAGTAACTCCCTATGATGCAATAATGAGTCTTTTCTGAAGTGACTGGTTACTTCAAATTCCTCCCCCAGTTCCTTGCTATCATCTTCTACTAGATCTTTCTTTCCTTTCTTCCTGATTTCTTTTTTTGTTTTCCAAGTACTTTTTACGATTTGACATATTTATTTACTGACTGGTTTCCTTCAGTAGAATATAAGGTTTTAGAAGGGAAATATTATGCATGTTATTTATTACTACATCTCTGTGCCTAGAATTGTGCCTGGCATTGAACATATGTTCAAAACATATTTGTTTAAAGAATGAGTGAATGAATGAGCATTTGGAGAAGAATCCTTTGTATCAGTATTCTATTGTCTCTATATAGCCATACTTTATGTAATCCAAAACACACCCTTGCTGACTCCCATCAAAATATACACTATTATTTCCCCCAAACACTAATGTTCTACAAGTGGAAGTTCAGCTACTTCCTAACTCAGCCCATTATACTCTCATAGCACCCAGAAAACCAAAAACTTATATATTTTGACCTTTGCAGATACCAGTTTAGCATCTATCTAAATAGCTCATAAGGTACAAAGTCGAGTTCTCTGAGTCTTAAAATACCCTCTCACTGCCTTAAAATTAGGAGTAAATATCACTGTTATCATATGGATGCCGCTGCTATCCAAAGAAATTCTTTCCAAAACTACTCCTCCTCTATCTCTTTCTCTCTCCCTCTCCCTCTCTCTCTCTCTCTCTTTCTCTCTCTCTCTCCCTTTAACCATTTAAATAGGATTGACATAGATTTTAAGGTAAGATTTGCAAAGCAGAATTGCAGACTCCTCCTTTGCCAGTCATGTGCAAATGTAGTCAAATAACTTGCTTCAGACCTTTTGCTTTGCTTTCTGACATCAGGGTCTCAGACAAATCTGAGACTAGAGGAGTTTTACTTTGAAATCCTGTTGGGTGACCCTGAAAAGCTGTTGTATGTGTGTAATGAGATAAAATCAACGATTTAACAAAATTCTTAACATAAAACAAATAATTATTTCTTTCTCAATTCTCTTCCCTGAACTCATTTTTTGCTATTCCTGCTAAAATAATAGATAGAATCCTAGACCATAATACATGACCTTGAAAATTTTTTTAGCATGGACAGGAAGCAAAAGAGCTAATAAATTCCTTTGAAAATCCGAAGAAGGAAAAAATGCAAACAAGAAAAACTCTGAAGATCATCATAAATATTTCACACGCAATTTAGAGTTACAGTATTTATTTTTTTCCTGACAAGAATATATCATCTCCTGTTACTAATTTTTAAATTTCACTTTAGATGTGCAAGCTAGGCAATTTTAAATTGTCAGAGTCACATAAATTACTGACTTACTTTAACAGCAAAGGCTATTTTCTGGTATCCAGTGATTAAACTTAAAATACATTTTATAGCTAAGTATGTGATTAAATAGTTTCACCTCTAAATGTGGTATGCATGTGCTTCTCGTATCCTCCTTAAAAATTAACTATTCATGTTTAGTAGAGAGTGAAATTCATCAGGGACGAAGCATTGCAGATGAACTCATTCTCCTGTTACCTTGATGTATGGAATTATTCCCTCAGGTCCAAATCTAATCAAATGTGACCACAATTCATCTAATACTTTCTTCCAGATCTGTACAGCCTTAACGTATTGTCAACGAATGAATTTTCCTACAGAGATATCTATTGGAAAACCTTCTATAATCAAATAATTCTTAAGAGAATTATATTTTATTTTGAGGCTAGGAGTAACTTTATTTGAACTATTAATAATCTGGGAACTTGGTAGATTACCTCAGTGTAATAGAGTGCAATGAAAGATGAATTTTACAAATTTTTCCTAAATGCTATAAACATTTACAGAAAGTTGAAGTAATGTAAGAACAAAAATAAAATATGACAAGTTATTTGGGTACTCCCTTTGAGAAATCTTTCTTCTTTCAAAATATGGTCTCACCAATAAGAATTGTCAACATACACAGAATCTTGTATCTAAAATGTCTTTGTAACAAAGACACTCTGAGAGGTATCCCAATTCCATGTATTTTGAGCATCTATTTGAAAACCTGAGACAAACACCTTAAACAGGAAGTCAAATAATTATCAAACTTCTTCCATCTTCTCCTGTATCAAAAACAATATACCCCAAAGAACTTTGTATGATTCCCAACAATTCTCTATAATCAAATTACAGTAGTCTACACCATGTCTCACAATGTGCATTCCTTGAAACCCCTTTAGAATTTTAGTGAAGATTTAGTTGAGTAAAAATTCTAACATCTGCTGAGTGTGGTGACTCACACCTACAATCCCAGAACTTTGGGAGGCTGAGGTGAGATGATTGCTTGAGCCCAGGAGTTCAAGACCAGTCTGGGTAACACAGTGAGATCTCGTCTCTACAAAAAATAAAAATAGCTGGGTGTGGTCATGCACGCTTGCAGTCCCAGCTACTCAGGAGACTATGTTGGAAAGATCACCTAAGCCCAGAAAGCCCAGGCTGTGGTGAGTCTTGATCCTGTCACTGCACTTCCCACACTCCAGGCTGGGTGGAGGCAGAATGAGACACCTACTAAAAAACAACAAAAAATTAAAAATTAATTAAAAAAATTTAAAAAATTGAACATCTATCTTCAGTCGGCCATGTCTGGGAGGGTACATGATCCAAATAAGACTCATGCCCCTACCCTGGCCTCCCTCCAGCCAGCTTTTTTAGAAACTCCACTCCAATGTGAAGAGTAACTATAGTGCAGTGATTAGTCCTACACCTAACCGTGTGTTATAGTAATTAAGAATCTTGTATTTGAGGCCAGAGCAATCTGAATTCAAGTTCTGTCTCATGAATTGTCTAGCTGGGTGACTGTGGGAAGTTGCTGTAATGTCTGTAAAACTTAGTTGCTTGCCCTATGAGAAAAGTAAATCAGATATTTTTAAGTTTGCACCATATTTTCTGGTATATAGTACAAAATAAATGTTACTCATTAATATTTCTGCTACTATTACAATAATCATAATATTGTAGTAAATCCTGGCCCAGACAATCAGGGGTTTTGAGGGTGGGCCAGTGTTAAAATAACAGTGTCCTAGCAGAAAGAAGATAGGAACAAAGTAGCAGAGAAATAAAAGCAGTCAGCATTTAGCAAATCAATGAGTCAGTAGGCATTAGAAATATTTGGCAATAGAAAGCTTTTGAGTTTCGGGTCTAGGACTGTCTAGGCTTTCTGTTACAGAGGAGAAAGACTAAGAAATTTTAATGCAAGATGGTGAGAGATGCTTTCTAGAAAAAATGAAAGACAGTGAGTTAGGCACAGCAAGGCAATCTGATAACTATTACAGATGAAAAGTACTTATACACAGACATCAGTTTAGTAAAGGTTGGTAGGTTTGACATGATAGTGAGGTTCTTGATGTCCTGAAACACCTAGAACTGGTCGGTTTTAGGTGGGGGCATGCCTGTGTGTGTCACAGAGAAAGTGAGGGAGAACATTAATCATAATTTTAAAAAAAGTATGACTATGGGGATAGATTCTGACAGTGATCTTATTATATTGTTTTATAGCTCCAAGGTCTAGAATAATGATAAAGAGTAGTGCTCAATATTTTAAATTTAAATATGTACACCAAAAATTTGCTGCCCGACCTATACAGGTTGATCATGTTGGCATATTGTTAATGCAGCCTTGAAACCAATTCTAAAAGGAATTCGATTACACTATTAAATTTATCACTTTCTATGATTTTTAGAAAAGACCAAAGTATTGTAAAGTCATGGTTAAAGAAGATCTTGTATAGATCACCCAGCAATTTTCTAGGTTTCTCTCTCTTTGATCCTCCTTCTTCCCAAGTATTTTTATTTGCATATTTATTTTAATGGTGATAAAATACACACAGCATAAAATTTACCCTGAATGCTGCATAGTACATTCCCAGTGTTGTGCAACCATGACTACCATCTAATACCAGATTGTCATCATCATAAGAAGGAATCCCATACCTATTAAGTAGTCACACCTTATTTTCACCTTACCTTGACTTTTGGCAACTACCAATCTGTCTCTACAAAAATTGCCTATTAATGATTTCATGATAGAATACAATATATGGCCTTTTATATTTTGCTTTTTTTGCTTTGCATACTATTTCTCAGGTTCATCTATGCTGTATCGTGTATCAGCACTTTAAGCCTATTTATGGCTAAATACTATTGCATTGTATATATTATTTTATGCATTTTATTTATCCATTCATCAGTTCATTTTGGTTTTTACACCTCTTGGCAATTATAAAGAGTGCTGCTATAAACATTTATGGGCAAGTTTTGTTTGAATTCCTCTCAAATCTTTTGCCTATATACTCAGGAGTTGAATTTCTAGATCATATGGCAATTCTATATTAACTTATCAAGCAACTCCCCAACTGTTTTTCACAACAGCTACACCATTTTATATTTCTATAAGCAATGTATGGGAACTCCAATTTCTTCACATTCTTGCCAACACACTATGGCTTTCTATTTTTTTTTTTTTAAATTAAAGTCATCTTGGTGGATATGAAGTGATATCTCATTTTTGTCTTTGACTTGTGTTTTCCATGATGAATTGCATTGATCTTGTTGGACGTTTGTAGATTGCACTTGGAGAAATGTTTAGGTCTTTGGTCCCTTTTTAACTTGGGCAATTTGTCTTTTTGTTGTTGAGTTTCAAGTACTTTTTATGTATTCTGAATACTAGACCCTTATCAGATATATGATTTGCAAATATTTTATCTCATTCTGTGGGTTGCCTTTGCTTTTTTTTGAGAATGTTCATTGATTCTGCCTTTGGTACTCTGCTTCCAATGTCTTCTTTCTCTATTTTCTGTTATGACTAATATGCTCCTCCATCAGGTGAGGCTGAGCAATTCCTCTGCACTTTCTAATTGAAGAATTAGTCCATATAAAATCAGGTACTGTGATGCTTACATTTCATTAGGGACCGTCTACACTCTCAACAAAAACAGGTCTCCACCAAGAGAAATTCCATACTTTAAGGAGATAAAGTGTTCTCCATATTTTTTTCAGTAATAATAGTCTCATATACTGAGCAATAACATTTTTTCTTTCAAAGCATTACAGAAAATAAGTTCTGTTACTATAATATAGCTGCTTCTAGCAAAAAAGTAGATGCAATGGTAGTTTGTGCATTTTAAAAAATTGGTAACTTATCCTGGGAGCATTAAAAATCCTGATACAGGCATGCCAAGTATAATCACTGTAAAGCCTACACTATGAATAAATCCTCTCCGCAAAAGAATAAACCTATTACAGAATAGTTTTCTGGAAGTTTTCAACTACATGGTAGAATTAGGCCAAGTATGAAATATTGAATACCGGGGTCTGAAAAGAATGGAATTAAAAATGTACACTAGTTCATTTATTAACCATCAAACATAAATACATAAAATTTTTTAAATGTTGATTTTATAATTCAATAATTTTTGTTTTTGTTTTTCTATCATGACACTTCCTCTGGTTTCAGAATATGTTAAGTTCACCTTTATTTCTATGTTATGTGAAAAAAATCATTTTAATCTGTCTTTACTTCAGTCTTGCCTTTTTCTCAAAACTGACTTAATAGTAGTATCTAAAGAACAAATATCTGATATCTTTTCCAGACAGTGACCAGGGCAATGCACGTAAATATAAATTCACCATTCCCTTAAGGATCAGTTGTTTCCAGTTGAGTTCATACCTGCATTGTTTTGACAACCACTCTCCAACAATCCCGAGAAAATATTTCTTTCCTCTAGTGAAACTCATTTGATTGGATGTAAACAGGTGTAGCTTATTTGATTGAATGTAATCAGGTGTAAAAAGTATTGTTTAAAAATTAAATAATGTCACTTATAAGCTAAATTTCAGCACTTACCTTAAATTGGCTTGGGACACTTATATTACCCCACAGTTGGGCAAAATCTTCTGATACAAAGCCTATTTTATACTGTAGTTATTTATAACAAGTTTTGAAACAAAATTTGGAGTACAGTTTCTACAGAATGTGTGTCACTTTTACACCTTCATTAAGGACCATCTGCACAGACAAAAGAGGAGAAGACATAAAAGAGAAAATGATGTAAAGACAGAGGTAGAATTTACAATGATGCTTCTATTATTAGCAAAGGCATGCCAAAGATTGCTGACAGCTATCAGTAGCCAGAAAAGACAGAAAAAAAATATTCCCCCTTAGAGCCTTTGGAAGGAATGTGGCCTTGCTGGCACCTTGATTTCAGACTTCTTGTTCTGTATCTGTGAGAGAATAGATTTTCTTGTTCCAGTCTACTAAGTTTGTGGCATTTTTTATGGCAATCTTAGGAAACCAATACAAATTCTTATACTGGGAAGTTGGGTGCTTCTGTAAAAAATTAAAAAGCAGCACCCAAGTACTAAAATTGCGAAAGTGGCTCAGAAATGAGGTGATGGGTAGAAACTAGAAAGATTTTTGAGGTGCATTAAAGAAAGTCTAGATTTTTCTTGAGGCTGTTAGCAAAAATATGGACATTAAAGGTGTGTCTGGTGACGTCTTTGAAGAACATGAGGAGAATAATATTGAACACTTGGGGGAAACGTGTCCATTATCATAAAGAGGCAGATAATTTGGCAAATTGTTTTCTACTATTGAGTGGAGAACCGAACTTGGTTATTTAACTGAACTGATTTCTGAGCAAATTTTTGTCAACCTAAGATAACAACAGTGAGTTTTTTTAAAAAAATGATTTTTTACAGGAATAGATGACAGATGAAACCTGGAAATACATTTGTCGTGGAGAACCATAGGAGGCCATCAGTACACCAAGGAAGGCAAAACAAGGCAAGGGTTTTTAAAGACAAAATGAAGAGAGTTACATAAGTTGTTTTGAAATATTTATTCTTTGCCATAAAGATCAATAGCAAGGGAGGTGTCAGTCAACAGTTGAACAGGCAGTTGCTGGACATACATCCTCAGCATACACGTGTAAGATTGCAATGGCCTTTGTGAAAGGTTTTAGTTTTCAGAGTCCTTGTAATGAATAGTTTTATCATAGGCATATGTACATGAGAGCCTCACCATTATAGTCTTTCATTTCTATTTTGCTAAGGTTGGATAAGTGACTCCATTTTTATTCTGACAACTTTTACAATGCTAAAGATATGGTTTGGGTTCTCCTTGTTGCATATAGCAAAATGTGAGGGGAAGAGATAAACTCAGGAAATAACTGCTAGACAAAGTATTATCAGCACTTAATTATTTGAGGTAGTTCTGAGCCGATCTAGATACCAAAAGATGCTAAAATTGAGCTACCTACTATTGGGAAAGGATGCTCTGAAGAGAGATTCAATGATGTATCTGGACAACTTTTGCTGAAGAGATTGAGTGTGTTACTCATGGATCCAATCAACCATTTCAACAAAAGTCAGGAATAGAGATTGGTTCTCCAGGGAGAATATGCAGAGAACTCTCTTGTCTAATGATATGTATCCTTGTGGCACACATAGGAGAGAGACAAGGTTTTTGAGGCTGCTATTTTAGTCAAAACCTTCCAGCTTGGACAGAGATAGAATGAAATGAAGGATAGGTTTTTGAGACTCTACAGACAGGAAATGAGCTGATAGAGACCATTAATTGTAAATACATGATACCCTTCAAGGAAGAGGGAGGCTGATTCCAAAGGCAGAGACAGGGGTGCAGAGTCAGAGACCAGAGAAGTGGGTACAGAGAAAAATGAAGCCTGCTGTTGCCAGAGCCTATGTGAGAAAATAAATTTCTGTTGCTTTAAGTTACCAAGTTCATAGTAATTTGTTGTGGCAATCCCAGAAAACAAATGCATTCGCATTTCCTGAAATTTTCAGTTATAATTGGCATTCTATTTTAGATAATAATTTAAATTATCTTCCCCAACAGAATGTGTGACTGGCAATCTCTCTCTTGCTCTCTCTTTCTCTCTCTTCACCTTTCTCCCTCTCCTATCCTTCTGTCTTACCCTCTCTTTTCCTCCTTGTCTTCCTTTTTTTTTTATGTACATGTAAAAGCTAAACAAAAGCAAAGTAGAAGATAGTATTGCATAATGGAAATCATATTAGGATTGAGGTCAAACTAGCTGTAAAGTCTACTCCCTCACTAACTGTGTAATTTTGAGCCAATGAATTAACTTCTCTAAACCTCCTTTTTAAAACTGTAAGATGGAAATAATACAATTGACAAGAGATTTAAGGTAGAAAATATATTTGAATTGGCAGGCACAGTGCATGAAGTTCCCCCTTCCCTTTCTCCAATAGGAACATTATGAATACGTAATAGGAGGTGGTACCCCTGTAAACATGAATTTAATTATTGTAACTTTTGAACATCTAAAATGGTTTTAATTCACATGACAATTTAGAAAGACTGATCAGAAAGGTGAATCTTCTATAGTTATTGTAAAGCCTGCAATGATATTGATGCATGTATTTATGACCCTAGGTAATTCATTTAACAATTATTTTTATAAATGGTTTCTTGTTAAACTTCCATGTAGAAAAAATACTCCACCGTCAGAGGAAAAGAAATGACTCAATCGATGTTAAGAGAAGGGCTATACCAGTTGTAGTCTGAATTTTCTGTTGTTTTATGAGTTCTGTTTGCTCTGTCTGATTCCACTTATTAAACATGCTGAAAAACTTCTTGGGTTCCCCAAATAATATTGATGATGGATGAATATCTGTATTTATACTCTTTGCTCCTATTTGGGATTTCATTTCTGAAGACATTTGCAGCAGACCTATAGAGGTTTTCATCTCCCCTGAGATAGAGCCCCATTAGTTTCCCATGAGGCATAGTAAGAATGTCTTAAAAGGATGTATCTATTTGTATTGATTGCTTCTGCACCTTCTATGTGTCTGCTCTTGTGCATATACCAAAATTCTGAAGTTGAAAAACTGATCCTTCAAAGTTGCACTCATAATAAAACCTCAGATATATTTGAAACAATTGCACAGCAAAATTTTCCAAAGGGTAAAGAAATGGCATCCCCTAATTTATACAATGACTTTTAAATGTTTCTAGTCTCAACTTAGACTTCTTCTTAAAATAAAATGTTGGCTCTATATTCTTTTCTCTTCCCCAGATATCTCAACAATTGTTATGATTAGAGTCAGAATGTCTGGAGTTGGGATATGGTAATAAAGAATATTAAGCGTACAGAAAATTGTAAGCATGTTTAGGATTAAAGAGAGATGTATGTGTTTCTACATGCCCATCAACAGTATCAACAATGAATTTATGGCCAATCTTCTTTCATCTGGTCCTGTTTTATCCATATCTCCACTCAACCTTGGGTTAAGCTGCACCAAATCTAACATAATTCAATGTAGGACTATTTTATATAAATATTTGACATAGAAAGTATTTTAAATATAATTAAAGCATTTTAAACATA
Source organism: Carlito syrichta (assembly GCF_000164805.1). Lineage (NCBI taxonomy): Eukaryota > Metazoa > Chordata > Mammalia > Primates > Tarsiidae > Carlito > Carlito syrichta. The sequence goes on along the minus strand of NW_007065796.1, from coordinate 166,538 downwards.
TACGAGGTGACAATAATCCCTTAATGTCATCAAATATAAGTATTCACATTTTCCCCAAATATTTTTTAACATAATTTTGTACAATTTAAAAAAATTTGAATCTAGATATTTATATTTTGTAATTAGTTGACACATTTTCGAGTCTTTTTTTATGGGATCTTTTCTATCTCTCTTTTGCAATTTAAATAGTTGTTGAAGAAGTGTCCAATACGGTCCTATACAGTTGCTTCTAGACACATGTGGCTATCTAAATTTCCATTAATTAACACTAAAAATTATATGAAGTAAAATTGAATAAAATTTAAAAGTCGTACTAAGCACACTTGTATATTTCAAGTACTCCATAGTCCATTGTGACTAGTGGCTACCATATGGAAGAATGTACATATAGAACAATTCCATTGTTATAGAAAGTTCTATTGGAGTGCACTGCTATAGTTTCCATGGTAAGTTTTTATTTTTTTTTCTGATTATACCCCTATATGTCATTTAACCTAATGTGGTCCTTCTATTTCCGTTAAGTTAAAAGATATATCTAGATCTTGATTAGATGTGTGCTCAGCATTTTTCTAAAACTACTATGTGGTTTATTATCAGTCTACTCAGAAGGTATATGATATCTGGTTTTCTCTTTTTTATAATGTTTGTAGTTACTATGATCATTGTCTGATTTTAATAAAATTGTATATTTTGATTTCTGTATCACTGTCATAATTTTTTCTTTGTCCTCATGCCATTCTTACCCGTAGAATCATGGTAGCTTTATTGAAAGCGGTGCTAATTATCGTTAGACTTGTATCTTCACCTCTAGTACTTCAGCTCCTATCTTCCTTTTGGGGGAAAATATCAGCCAATGATTTACCATTGTTTATGATTTTAGTCCATATTTTGCAATTAATTGGTTCAATTGACAAACCCTATCTTTTTGGATGAATTTACTTTTTATTTTATTTATTTACTTACTTATTTTTATTTATTTATTTTTTTGAGTTGGAGTCTCACTCTGTCACCCAGACTAGAGTGCAGTGGCCGCTCCCGGCCACCACAGCCTCGACTTGCTGGGCTCTGGTGATCCTTCCACCTTAGACTTCCAAGTAGCTGGAACTACAGGCATGCACTACCACGCCCGGCTAATTTTTTGATTTATTGTAGAGATGCGGTCTCGTCAAGTTGCCCAGGTGGGTATCGAACCCACGGACTCAGGCAATCCACTCACCTCGCCCTCCCAAAGCACGGTATTACGGGCTGAGCCACCGATCCCGGCTGAATTTACTTTTTAAATAAATTTTCATTCAATTATATAGTAAGTTTTAAATTTTTTATATAATAAAATTGTATAAAATAAAATTGTATAAGGATGACAGATTAAATATATGCCTCTAATATTGATTCTTTTAAACTTCACTAAAACTACATACAGTAATTTTTTTTTTTTTAAAGATAGACCCACAAAGACAGGACAGAAAAACCGTTACAACAGCATTTTGGAAGTTCGAAAGCAGATGGGCAAGGACTACCCACTTAGCAAACGCTAACCTGGAAATAGAAAAAACTGTGAAAAAGCCAAATTTAAACTGTAAAATTTTCAAAACTCCTCAGGAACTAGCAGTACTTATAGAACTAGCAGTTTACTGTTAAAGAGGACTTGGTGATGTTAGAAAAGATTCCCAGATAATGTCTTCCATATCATTTGCCTGCCCTTTAGTTAGGTACCGTGATCATGCTCTGGAGGTTTGTGTGCTAGCAGAGGTTAAACTGTTCCTGGATTGGACTGTTGAGAGTAAATGGACAATATTATAAAGAGAATAATTCACATATAAATGCTGATGTTCTTGCCTCTTTCTTCCACTTGGCTTCTAGGACATGGGCAACCAGACAGGAGGCTAAATCTGTCTCTGGACAATTTGCCTTTCCCCCAAAAAAGGAGGCAAGGATAATGACATCCTGGTTTTTCTTAAAACTGGTCAGATCTTCCTCTGGTATTTCAAGTTTGTCAATTTCTGCTTGGATGCTCAGAGTTTTCAATCAGTATTTGAGCCCTCTGCTCTCTCTTAATCAGGAGCAGGCAAACAGATTACCCAAACTTTAACAATAAATATAGAAACCAAAATAAACAAAAAGAAAATTAAGAAACACAGCAACTTGAAAGAAATAATATGCAAAAAAATCCTAAGAATATTAGAGGCTATTGCATTTATAAAACAAAAGCATAATAATATGGAAATAAACTTTTACAGAACATCAAACAAATCTAAAACCTGATCACAGGGAAAAAATTCGTGAAAGTGTTATGAGGTTGAGAAAATTTCTCAGATGAAGACAACAAGACACACATATGCACACACAAAAGACTGCAGAGAACATATTGCAATATTAGAAAACCAGTAAAATCATGGAATTTCTCAACAACAGCACCGGAAACAAGAAGCAATGGATAATGCCTTCTTCAAATATCTGAAGGAAATTTGTTTCCAGTGGACAGTTCTATGTTTGGCCCAGGTATTAATATATTATATCTCAGACATACAAAAAAAGGAAATTTACTTTTTTAGTCATCTTTCTTTGGAAGATATAGGAGGGTGTGTCTCACAAAACTGAGCAAGTTAATCAATAAAGATGAATAGAAAGATAAGGAGGAAACAGGAAACAGATGCTCTAACAGAGGAAAAAGATAAAGACAATTTCCAGGGTGAAAGTCAAAAGGAAATGCTAGGTTGACTGCTATGCTCTAGACACAGGTGACAACCCACGGGGATATCCGCAGTTTGGAAAATTGGTGGCTGAGTACAAGTAGAAATTCCTATTCATAACGTTCCATTCCACAGGGTGAACTAATAGGCATAATGGATGTCAATGAACCTATAGCTGTCACACTTACTGGTCTGATCCATAATACTGAAGATGTATAACTGGGACTGGATAAGTCAATTAAGAAGTGTGTTACTATCACAAATGATTATATTGAAGCCTAGTATTTCAACTAACAGTATAATAAGAACTTCTCCCCAATATGTCACAATGTAGAAGAAAATACAAACTTAGTCAAATATGCATTCTTTTGAAAATAAAAATCTGTTTATATGTGTCATATTCCCCCCAAATTCATATCCACCTGGAATCTCAGAACGTGACCTTCTTTGAGAAACAGGGAGTTTGCAGATGTAATCAGGTAAGATGAAGCCATACTGGATTAACATGGACCCTAGATTAAGTGACTGGAGTCCTTATTCAAAGAGGAGAAGACAAATACAGGGGCAAAGGCCATGAAAGCACAATCAGTTTGGAATGATGCAGGTACAAGCCAAGGAATGCCAAGGATTCCTATCAACCACCTGAAGCTAGAAAGAGGCAGGGCAGGATTTTCAGAGTCTTCAGAGGAAACATGACCCTGCTGATACCTTGGTTTCAAAATTCTCATCTCCAGAACTGTGAGAAAATAAATTTCTGTTGTTGTAAGTAGCCTAGTTTTTGATAACATATGCAATTAATGTGCTTATTTTTAGATGTTCAGAGTCTCAAGTTAATAAATCATGGCCATTTCTATAAAAGCTGGACATTGGATCTTTGATCTGTAAGCACAATTTATAGCCATTTTAAGAGAATATCAGATAAATTTATTTCAACTTAAAGTTCTGTCCCTGTAAGAACTGTTTACAGAAAGTTGTGACCTGTTCTTTTGAGCAGACTGGTCATGCTGTGAAGAAATGTGTTGTCAATGAGAATTGATTGGTGAGTATCAATTCTGATTCACTCCTCCTGCAATTGTTCTCATGGTCCCTCCCAACTGTCCATTATGTCACCAGACTGTCCAGGTCATTGACTTCCTGACTGTTTATAAGAAGCAACTAAGAGAACTGCTTTACTCCTAACACCTTCCTCAGAGTTCACATCACTTGTTTCCATGTGCCTTGGAGAAGATTTAATATTAAATATAGACAGTCTCTATTTTATCTTCTTAAAATATTTATTTTTTTAAAAAGGGAATATAAACCATGGGTCACCATTATGAATGAGTCAGAGTATCTACAGAAAATGAATATATTATTTTAGAGTAAGAAGATGTATATGGATTGAATGTGTTTAATGTTAAAAACTTTTTTTCCCAAGATATTTATTAAGTAAACATTTTAGGCACTTCAAATGTGACGCAAAGGGTTGTATCCAGATTTAAGTTAATTTGCTGAATGGCACTTTGTAGGGAATTGAGGAATTCATCCTGATTCTCCAGTTGGCATTTTTCATCTTCTACACTCGAAGTACTTGTTGGGTTTCCTTTCAGGAATAAGAATACAACCTTTCTTTTATTCTTCCTGACTTAAAGAACATTAGGAGGTTATGAAAGGGTGGTTCTCTATAAGTTCACAGTGGTACAAGGGGTTACTAGGCAGAAAAAGCACATGTTTTGCCAGTTTGGAATTCCACCAACTGATATAACTGGTATCTGAGGATGTGCGAGAGTGAATTTTCTTTGTTTGCAGTAGAATTTAGATGTGACTCATTTTGGTCAGAGAACCAATTTGAAAATGTATAATCCAGGCATAGGCGAAAATAAAAGAGCCAAAGGAAATATTCTTATGTGGGATGGACATTCCCTTTTCTTTTTCCCTGTGGTTGTGGCTGACATCTTTGCCATGCAAATAGAGTTGTTTCCTTTTGCAGACAAATGGGTTTCCTGATAGCACTTTGCAGAAAGTCAATTTTCCTCATAAGCTATAGGTTTTTTTTCTTTCTGAGAAAGATAAGTAAGCACACCTATTACATAGAGAAGAGATAAAGGAAGATGTCATTGGTGTAGTCAGTGGATCAATTGGCCATGCAGTAGACTGTCGTAATCTGATAATTCTCTTTAGGGGCAGCTGGCCCCAACAGATGCTATTTTAAAGTGAAGTGTGCAAAATAGGGTGAGAAATGTAAATGAATACAGACACATAATAGCACAACAAAGAAATTATAGTACATAGAGGAAATTGAAAAGTAATGACCAGAGGCATAGAAAGTTAATCAAAGGAGATACGTGTCATGAAAACAGAAGAATTTCAAGAAAGAATGATCAGTCCTTATTTGTTCCAGAGAACTTATATAACGGGGACTCAAGTTTTTCTGTGGGATTTGGTAATAAGAGCTGTTTTTCACATAGCATAAAATAATAACTACTGTTGTTAATGAGAGGAATTTTGATGTAATGAGATAGCACAGGCAGTTTGTATGGGCTAAGAAGTGAATGAACCATGTGAAATTACAGAGCAAGTGTCAAATTCTCTTTTAATACATTTGTTGTGAAGGAAATAATAGTCTTGATAATACACAGCCAAGGAAATTGTGAGCCTTGGCCTGTAAGGACTTACGGTGTGCTAAAGAAAGACAAAAACATATTCAGATATTTTTAATGCTGTTGGTTTTTGTATCTGCGGGTTCTGCATCTGCAGATTCAGTCTGCCATGGATCAAAACAAACAAACAAACAAGCAAACAAACAAACAAAGCACATAGAAAATAAAGTGTAACAACTGTATTAGGTATTATAAGTAATTTAGAGATGATTTTAAATGTACCAGAGGATGTATGTAGGTTATATGCAAATACTATACCATTTTATATAAGAAACTTGAGCATCTGTAGATTTTGGTAGCCATGGGAATTCCTGATGACTGCAAAATGTGATCAATGCTAGGATAAAGGTTGCCATAAGGTATTTGAGAATACAGAGGAGAAACACTTAAATCACTTTGAAGGGGAAGCCCTGATGGGCAAAGAAAGCCTTCAGGCTTAAGAAAGAGTCAGATGGAATGGGTGCAACTTTAGTTTCTTTCCCATAAACAAGTTTTAGAAAACTTGGTTATCTTCTATCAAGCAAGGTAGCTTGATAGATTAATCTGAGCATTTCTCTTGACCCTTTCTCTCTATCGTTTGTCTTCCTATCTCCTACCCACCACAACCCATACTGAAGCAGAAGCAAAAATGACAGAAAATTGCCAAAGTATAAGAGGATGATTCTTTTTTTAGACACCTTTATATAGAGTTGGATACTATAAAGTAGTGGCCAGAGGTAAGATGAGGCAAAATACCAAGTGGTTACAGATCGTAAATATAGTAAAAAGACTATATAAATATATAAAATGAATATATATATATATATGTACAGGAAATAAAAATATAGTTTCAAGGAAGAAGGGAATTTTTTATTAATTATGATTAGTATTAGTATTAACATTGTTGCATTATTATAGAGAAAGAAGTTGAAATGTTGGAAGGGATTCAGCCTGCTTTTTAGCATTCCTGCAAACTTTTATGTCACCTTACACCATGTAAGAGACACAGAACATAAATGGATTGTCATTTGAATAACATGGAACTAAACCTAGCTAGAAAGAATATCTCCATAAGCAGAGGGAGAAGCGGGTCAACCACTGTTAATGAAAGCATCAATGCTTTTAAAAAATATGCTTTTTTATAAAATGGTAGTAATAATATTACCTACTACATAGTGTCATTAAGAACACTAAATGACAGAGTACAACAGTAATTTTGCCTAGAGGAGAAATACATGAATGTGTCAAAGAAAATATTATCTGAAGTCTCTTCAATTTTTTTGATATTCCATGTACAGTATTTAGTTAAAAAAAAACCTGTATGTTTAAGGTACATGACTATATAACTGAAACCAAGATAAAACATAGCCAACAGAAACAGACCTGTAATTGACCCAGATTTTGGAATTAGCTATCCAGGACTTTAGAAGGTATATATTTCATATACTAAAAAAGGAATAAAATAGGCAAAGAGTAAAGAATTTCAACAAAAGTGGAATTTATTAAAGAATCAAATAAAAATTGTATACATGAAAATGTAATATCTGATATATATATGTATATGTATATATTTCAATAATTTTAGGGGATGCAAATGGTTTTTGGTAACATGGATGTATCACATATTTGCAAAGAAGTCTGAGATTCAAATGTACCCTACATCTCCACCTGTGCACACTGTATCCAAATGATGCCCTTTTATTCCTACCTCTCTTCCTACCCTCCAACCTCTGAGTCTTCAATGTCCATTATGCCATTCTATATGCCTTTACAGTTCATTAGTTTAGTTCCCACTTACAAGTAAGAACAGACAGTGTTTGGTTCTCCATTCCTGCATTACTTCACTTAGGATGCCAGTCTCCAATTCCATTCAAGTTGGTGCAAAATATATTATTTTATTCTTTTTTTTGACTGAGTAGCATTCCATGTGGTGCGTGTGGGTGTGGGTGTGCATGTGCACGTGCACATGTAGGTTGATTCCACATCTTTACAATTGTGAGTTCTGTTGCAATAAATATTTGAGTGCAGGTGTCTTTTTTTGTATAACAAACTCTGTTTCTGCGAGTATACATCAATTGGTGGGATTGCAGGAACAAATGGTAAATCTACTTTTTGTTCTTAGAGATATCTCTAAGATATTTCCCTAGAGGTTGTACTAGTTTACAATCCCACCAACAGTGTATAAGCATTCCTTTTTTACTGCATCTGTGCAAACATCTAATTTTTTTTATTTTTTATTAATGGGCATTCTGACTAGTATAAGTGGTATCTCACTATGGTTTTAATTTGCATTTCCCTTTTGATTAGTGAAGTTGAACATTTTTTCATATGTTTATTGGCTATTTGTGTAACTTTTTTTGGGAGTTGTCTATTCATGCAATTTGCCCACATTTTAAATGGGGTTATTTGCTCTTAATGGGGTTATTTGATGTGTTTGAGTTTTTTGTAGATTCTGAATATTATTATTTTGCCAGTTACATAATTTGCAAATATTCTGCAGGTTGCATATTTGCTTTCTTGATTATTTATTTTGCTGTGCAGAAGCTTCAGTTTAATTAAGTCCTGCTTGTTTATTTTTGTTTTTGTTGCATTTGCTTTTGCAAGCTTAGCCATAAGTTCTTTGCTTAGGCCAATGTCTAAAAGAGTTTTTTTCTAGTTTTTGTTCTAGGATTTTTCATTTTCTGCATATAGCTATCCAATTTTCTCAGCATCATTTGTTGAATAGTGTGTCTTTTCCCCAGTTTTGTTTTTGTCTGTTTTGTCAAAGATCAGTTGGTTGTAGATATTTAGGTTTATTTCTGAATTCTCTGTTTTTTTCCATTGGTACATGTGTCTTCTCTTACACCAGTATCATGCTGTTTTTGTTACAAAGCATTGTATAATTTGAAGTCAAGTAATGTGATGCCTCCAGGTTTGTTCTTTTTGCTTAGGAATGTTTTCTCTATTCTGGCTCTTTTTTGGTTCCATTTGAATTTTAAAATTATTTTTTCTAATTCTGTGAAAAATGATTTCAGCAGTTTAACAGGGATTGTGTTGAATCTGTAGATTACTTTGGGTACTCTGGTTATTTTAACAATGTTGATTCTTCCAGTTTAGGAGCATGGTATGTTTTTCTATTTGTTTACGTTCTCTACAATTTCTGTCATCAATGATTTAGAGTTCTTGTAGATATCTTTCACCTCCTTGATTATCTATATTCCCAGGTCATTTAGTTTTTTGTCCGCTATTGTAAATGTCATTGAGTATTATTATTATTATTATTTTGTAGAGATACGTTCTCACTATGTTGCCCAGGCTGGTCTCAAATTCCTGGACTCCAGAAATCCTCCCACCTCAGCCTACAAAAGTGCTGGGATTAGAGGTGTGAGCCACCTTGGCTGGCCAGAATTGAGTTCTTAATTTGATTCTTAGCTTTATTTGAGTTTAAGACAAGCCTGGGCAACATAACAAAACCTTATGTCTACAAAAAATTAAAATAAAAAACAATTTAGCGAGGCATGGTGGTGTGCACCTGTAGTTCCAGCTACTTGGGAGGCTGAGGTGGAAGAACTGCCTGAGCCCACGTGGTCAAGGTTATAGTGACCATGATTATATATATATAGCTATGTTGGTGGAAGAACTGCCTGAGCCCATGTGGTCAAGGCTATAGTGACCAAAAAAATTTTGACTGTTAATATGTATTATTTATATGAAAAAAGGACTAAAATTAAAAGGAAACACACAGAAGACTATGGAAAATATTCTTTTTTGCAAATTTTGTTTTTAATTAACAATAATTGTATATATTATTGGGGTACAATGTGATATTTTGGTATATGCTTATAATATGAAATGACTAAAGCAGGCTAATTAACAAATTTATCACTTCACATACTTATTCTTTTTTTGTGGTGATAACATTTAAAATCAGCTTTCAGCAATTTTGAAATATACATAGCATTATTATATCTTATCATCATCATTCTGTGCTACAGATCACTAAAACTTATTCTTCCTATCTAAATTAATTATTTCTAAGTGACTGCTGAAAACATGGAGTTCATTATATTATATTTATATACTGCCTAAATTATTTAACTGAAATATTTCATTATACAAATTTTTAAAAATGTGGACAAAGAATATTGTATGTTTAAAAATGTGACTCCTAGACCACAGAGACTCTATGTAAAGTCACCTGTATATCTCTAGATCTTGGAATGAAATGATACTCACATAATTTATGAGGATGAGATTGTGGAAGAATAACAATAATTCAAAGCACTACACAACATTTACAAAAAAGGGGGGTTCAGCAGCCCTGATCCCAAGTTTGAGAAACTACACTAACTTACAGAGTGTCTTGGGTATGTTATTTTTGGTAGATTAAAAGTTAACATAAGTTTTTTGACACCCCTCTTATTCAGAAGTAGAGTCCTTTTCCCCACCCTTGATGTTTGACACTCTGCCAGCTACTACCCTAGTCATTAAATGGACTGACAACTTCATCTTGCTCTCTGGGAGTCCCGAACTACTATAAAAGAAGTCCAGCTACCTAGTCAGAGGAGACACATGGAGAGTCCTTGAGATGCTAGGGACAGGGAGAAGGGTCAGTCCTAGCCCAGCTTTCTGTCTGTGTAAAGTCATAGGCATGTAATGGAAGCTATGTTGGACTCTCCATTCCAATTCAGACACCAGATAATACAACTTAGTATTCCCTGTGGATGGTATAAAAAGCAGAACTGTCTATCCAACTTAGGAAATTTGGTTGTTGTTTACAAATAGCTCTTTTCTTAGAGAATACATTTTACATTGTTTGAACATGAATAATTAAATAGGTTGTGATTTCTAGTCACATTAGTGATTTATTCAACAGAAATGTTTTTGAGAGAGCTACTTCCGCTCAGTCTAGCTTTTGCTTACCCATCAAATAAGAACTACAAATACAGCTTTTGCTTGAAGCCACTAAATATTTGTTAATTTGTAAATACAGCAATAGATAACTGGAACTGAATTTCTTACCTGGAAGTTGAATGGAGCTGTACCAAAACCTAAAACTTGTGGCATTAGCCTCAGATCAGGCAGTGGGGAGATGTTGGGAGGACATCTAGAACACTGACAATGAAAACTTGGAAGTAGATAAGGGCTTGAAGAACAATGAGCAAAAGGTATGTGATGGCAGGATTAAAAGTTATCTTTGTTATATTATGTAGAGGAAGGTTTAGCAACACTGACACCTACACTAAGATGGAAGATTGGAAATATACCTAATGACTTAATGATCTAACTAAGGTGGTTTCTAGGCAGAATTTGTAAAGTACCAGCTGAGTTCTAGTTGTCTCTGAAATATGTGCTAAAGAAGGAACTGTTTAGTTTTCAAGTTGAATTTTGGTGAAATACTAAATATTCGCAGCAGACTTTCCATCCAGAAAAAAATTATCACATTGTGAAACAGTCTCAGGTCAAAAATAAAATCCAGAGCAGTAAAACATGATATCAGGAAATAGATGTAAGGCTGTAAAAATCCCTAATAAGATTTCAGATCCTCTTTGCTGCATGACATGTCTTTTAAGAAACTTAGGAGAGTATTTTGCAGTAACATTGGAGGCAATCCAAGGTTGAGCAGAGCCTATCTCATAAAAATATGATCATGGAATTTTTTTCCTAACTAAATGAACACCAGTAAGGCTTACAGTAAAGCCACTGAATTTTTAAAAGATATACATTGGCAGAGACACCACTAGCTTAGATCAAAAAGTTCAGCAATATTTCAGAATAAGGACTCTTCAAGTACCCAAACTTCAGAGTGCAAGAAGAAGACTAAAAGGTCTTTTCAGGTATGAACACTGACAATTTCTTATAGAAAAGAAAAGATCATAAATAAGGCAGAATACAGAGCCCAGGTATTGAAGGGTTGAGATCTAATCAATGAATGAAAAATATTGTACATATGGATTTCAGCATTTCTATCATCTATGGCTGTTATTTGCTTCCTTTTCCCCTCTTTTTGAAAATAGATGTTTGTTGCAGTTTTTCCATACCATGCCCCCCCTTGCAATTATATCTTATAAATGGGTGTGGTGGGGGGATGGCATTTAACTTATTTTCTTAATTCAAAGGTCTTTGGCTTGAGAGGAAACTAAATCAATGAATCTCATCTACACTTGAACCTAATTTAGATAATGAGATAATGAATATGAAGGCAGTGTTAAACAGGGATAAGATTTTGGGGAATCATGAGAGGAGTTAAGGAGCTGCATGTGGGAGAAATATAAATAATTTGCAACCAAAAAGAAGAATATGGCATTATTGAAAATGACAAAAAAAAAAAACAAAAACAAAAAAAAAACCCACAACTCTAATATTCATTCCAATGAGAGATTATGTTGATTTCTCCACAATTTGGATCTAGGCTAGTAGATGACTTCTTTGACTAATGGATATAACTAATAATATTACATATGGCCTTAATTTGGGGCCTAGGTTTTAAAAAGATTGTCTTGATCTCTAGAAGCCCTTAGACTCCATGTATCAGGTCCAGCTACTTTGCTGGAGAGAATCAACAAGAGACCCTGAGACTATGTAGAGAAGACAAATACAGTGATTTTCAAACTTCCAGTGGTCCTGACAAGTAACAAAGCATATGTGTGTAGTCAGCCATCATATATACTTCAGACCAGATAAGCCAATCAACTTAATACCAGTGAATAACCCTCGTCAATGACTTGTACAAGAGAAGAAAAGCACAGCATATCCCTGCCTGATTTTGTAACCCACAAAACAGTGTGATACAAAATAGTTGTTTCACTACTAAATTTTGGGGTAGTGTCTTTACACAGCAACAAATAACTAGATAGACAGTTAGAAGGGTAGCTAGGTAGGTAGGTAGGTAGATACACAAAACAACTCAGTATTAGAATTCTGTTTATCGTTAAAAAAGAAAGAGATGTTTGAACTACATTTGTTCTAGACATAAACATTCCAGTTTCTAAGGTTTAAGGATTTATTCCACTTTACTATGTCCACTTTCAAGCATCATTCTTATGCACTTTGGATAAATCTTCCAATAGAATAACATAGAATAGAATATATATATCTTGCTAGGCATTAACTATGGACTATGCCTAAGATATTTGGAAAACATCCTCTTGGTTTAAACCAGTTGAACTGTAACAATGCCGATGCTGTTAGACTGTTTCATTTTGGTTCATGGCCTATCTTCTAAGAGCATGGTGTTTGTTCCCTAACACTTTTTAAAATAATCACTGTGAAACAGAGACTAAGCTGCTAGGATACATGCTAATTGCCCCTGCACTAGTGAGTACAGATAAAGTACGGAGGTTCCCTGGCGATCTGAAAAAACTATGAAGGGTCAGTTTCAAAATGAGTATTATGAGGTAATTAGAAAATAGCTCTTTTCTTAGAGAATATAGTTAGCATTCTTTGAGCATTATTAAACAGGCTGAAAGTGTGAATCATAAGCAAGTTAGTCAATAGAAATGATTTTGAGTGTGTGATTTCTCCTCACTCTTTTTTTCCTGGGAATTTTATTATGAAATACCACTTATATTTCTTCATGAAATAGAGGGCCTAAATCCAGCATATCACTTCTATGATGATCTATACAAGATTAGCAGATTATTATCGTTGGACTTACTTCATATTCTGGTGCAGTGTTTTTTGGTAGCTATGATTCTCTATAAAATCCTGGGCAGTATTTTAAGATGGAGAAAAAATTTGACTCAGCTTTATATTTTAATTAACACTTTTTACTGTCTTTATAAATAATAAAAGGGTCAACTGTACCATCAGTTTCTTCTCCTTGAAAATTCTGAACAGTTCATGCAACAATGATACCAAAACAGATACAGAAAATACAAGATGTCAAGCATAAACTTTAATTTATGATCAGTGAGAGCAAACACACTCACTGGATCACAGTTATAAATGCAAGACTGTAAATGACTCACCACATTTTCTGATAACTAAAGTGACAGATTGCTAACTTGAACTAGCAACAATGTTGTTAGTTCAGATTTTGGCATTTGTACTTGAATAAAAATGTTTTGTTCATCCAGTGTGAACTCAAATGAAGCTGCTTTACACTGTCTTAACAATTTACTTGTTCTTAAAATCTTTTTATTTAAGGGAACCCTAAATAAAAATGTGTCTACCATCTACCAAAGGTTAAAAAGCTAGGACATAGTTGAAGCCAAATACACATATATATATTTTTGGAATGAGCTCTTCATGGAAACACAAAGAAGCCTCTATTTATTGTTCCTGGGTAACTTTCATGATTTATTTCTGGTCATAAGTTAAACTTGCAGTCAGAAATATACTGTCATTTTCTCTAGACTCAGGGCACTAAGTACAGCTTGTAAAACTTGCTGCTCCCAAAGACGAGAATTGGAATATGAAAACCTGACCCACCTTTGTGCCAAGCCCTCTGCCAAGTGCTTTCCTTATATCATCTTATGTGGTTCTTGGAGCAGCTTCATTTGAGTTCACACTGAATGCACTATGGTGTAACTCTTGATAGCCCCATTTTACATGTTAGATAATGTGTTCTGCCCAGTGCCACTCATAAAATAAACAACAGTGCAGTGATGTAGACCCAGGTCTGTCTGACTTCCAAACCCATTTTCTCCCTACTCTGCAATATTGTCACTTAGCTGACTAACACTCGAGTGTAAGAATATTGTCTACATTGTTTACCTTATTCCCAGTACACAGCTCGATGCCTGAAACATCCAAGATACTTAAACAAATATTTTCAAGTAAGTTGGTTGAACAAATTAGAAAGAAAATAAAAGTATTGTCATTTTATTTTTTAAGTGCTAGTTGGAATGAATAATGAATTTTAAGATATTTTCAATTATAATTGCTTTTTAATTTGCATATGTAATAATATTATCTTTATATAAATATATTGAATTATCACTGCTTCAAATTTTTTACTACTGCTTCAAATTGTAAATAAGAATAGTAAAGAATGTAGTGATGTCAAAAAATATTGTCACATGCTATGCCTTAAATAAATAGTTGCTTTAAAATTTTAATAATGTATATCATTAAAATAATGTATATTATTTCAGTGCTTATGAATTTTATGTGTGGATGTTTCTACTCTATGGTTTTGAAAGAATGACTGTGTGTTTTTTAATTTCCTTTTTCCTTTAGCTAAACTGGAAGCTAAGGAGAAAGGAAGGAAAAGAAAACAAAACAAAATCACCAAAATGCACTCATAATGATTTCTTTTTTTCATAGTAACAGGAGATTGTGCAATGGATAATAGCAAATGATTGATAGTCTGGTAGATATGCAAAACATAATAGAATTTTTAAGGAGTGACACGTAAGCACACATTAACACATATACCTTTTCCCTCTATCATCTAAAATAGAATTTGAATTTAATATAAATGAAAGAAAAACAACTGTCAAAAATGGCACTAAATTCTCAAAATTTAGCAAGTAAGAAATATTAGCAAGTAGAAAAGTTTCTTGACTCTAATAGCATCACAAGAAGTTTCTAAAGATTAATTACAGAATACTGCATTAATCCACAAAGTAAAATGTTGAAATCTCCTTTACTTAAGAATGAATCGTTGTAGAGGACTACTGGTCAATGTCATGGTACCAAGGCACTGTGAGCCACACAAAATAATCCTCAGAAATAGGTTTTGTAACAAGGAGCAGTCCAAATATGGGGCATAAATGTAAACATACAACATTGTAATAATATAATAACACTGAACGTGAAAGATTTTTCAGCTAGAGGTACTTAAAGTCTTATAGGAACTCCCAAAAGGAAGATGCTGCTTTGTTTGTGGAAGATCTTACAAACGCCCTTTCAAAAATCTGTCTGAGATTTTTTTTTCCTTTTTTGGAAGAGTAGGGCAGAAAGTGTGGGGCAGAGACTGCCAGGGATTGTTGAACCTTTTTGGGCAAAGACCACGTCTACTCTGCTGTGGAGAAACCTACAGAAGGAAACATGTATTTTAGATAGAGCTGTCTTTTAAGAGTCCATAAGAGCAAAAGTACTATCACATGAGGAAGATCATCATTTCCAAGCCAAACAATCTCTAAGTGCCACATCCTGGGCTGCAGGATTTGTAGTTAATACAAGTATTCCTCATATTTAGCCCCTGAATTCCGATCATGAGAGTTTGTGTAGTGTGAGTTTGGATACAGAGGGATATTTGCACTATATATTATACATTTCAAAATTCAGTTTTATGAGGTGTAATTTGGACACAAAAAAGTAGGGGAAAAAAAACCTGAAAACTCGAAGACATTTGCATCCCTCCATGAAATATATGATAACAATTTGTGGCTCATCCCTTTCCTCCCCTAGGAACCTGTCAATCAGTGATCTCATTCCAGCCATTACAGTGTTGCCTTGTCTAGAATTGCATATAAACAGAATCATACAGTATGTGCTTTTTGGTGTGTGTGAATTTTTTCACTTAGTGTAATACTTTTAAGATTTACCTACGTAGTTGTGTTTCTCAGTAGTTTGTTACTTTTGATTTCTTTAACTTCTTTTTAGCCGATCCATTATATTGTATTGGTATGGTTAAATTACGATTTGTTTATTCACTCACCATTTCAAAGGCATTAGTATTATTTTTAGTTTCATTTTGTTGTGAATAAAACTATTCTGAACATTCAAGTACAACATTTTGTGTGGACAAGTGTATTTATTGCCAGGTTGTGTGGTAAGTGTATATTAAACTTTGAAGACACTGAAAAACTGATTTCTAACATGGCTATACCAATTTGCATTTCTGCCAACAATGAATGAAAGTTCCAGTTGCCTCACATTCTTGTCAAAACTTGGCATTTTAATCCTTTCTCATTTTAACCATTCTACTTGTTCTAGTGGTATCTCATGATTTTAATTTTCATTCTCTAATGACTAATGATTTTGAACCTATTTTAATGTACTTGTCATTCATATTTTTTAATGAAGTGTGTGATCATAGTTTTTGCCCAGTTTAAAACATTTCCTGACCTATTATTGAGTTAACATTTTTTGTTTTTGTATATTGAGCGGCACATAATTTTTTACAGTACCTAGTAACTGGCATTTTTTTTTTCTCAAATTGGAATTCTATGTTTCTGTTGTTAGCTTTCCTACACTTACTTACTTGTTATTTCTGATAATTTCTTTTCAGATTCCTAATTTACTTCATGTATGATATTTTTAGATATTTTATTTTGTTTACATTTTAGTCAGGATCACACTCTGTAGCTCAGACTGGAGTGCAGTGGCATAATCACAGCCTACCACAAATTCGAACTCCTAAGCTCATGTGATTCTCCTGCCTCAGCCTCTCAAGTAGGTGGGACTACAGGTGTGTGCCACCAAGTCCGGCTAATTTTTTGATTTTGTAGAACAAAGTCTTGCCTGGGCTGTTCTCAAACTCGGGGACTCAGACAATCCTCCCATCTTGGCCTCCCAAAGTGGGTTGGCGTAAGTCACCATACCCAGTTGATTTTTAAAAATATTTTATATACAAGTCTTTTGGAAAATATATAATTTGTAAATATTACCTTCCAGCATTTAACTTTTTATTTTCTTAATGGTATTTTTGAATTAACTTTCAATTTTGAGAAAATTCAATTGAACAGTTTTCTCTTTTACAAATTGTGTTTTTTGGTGTCCTATTTAAAAAATCATTGCCTAACTCAGGTAAAGAAGATTGTATACTATGTTTTCTTTTAAGAATTTTATGCTTTCCACTCTTACATTTAAGTCTATAATTCACTGTGAGTTAATTTTTGCGTATGTTGTGATTTAAGAAGCTAGATTTATCTTTTTGCCTATGGTTATCCTGCTGTCCCATCACCATTTGTTAAAAAGATTGTCTTTTTTGGCATCTTATTCAAAATCAGTTGACCATAGATGTAAGAGTTTATCTGTAGATCCTCAACTCTATTCCATTGATTTGTGTTTTTATTGTGTGTGATATAATCACACTTCTTGTTTATAATCACTTTATAATAATTTTGAAATTGAGAAGTGTAAAGTCCTACAGTTTTGCTTAAATATTATTTTAACTATTCTGGGCTATTTATCCTTCTATATACATTTTAAAATCAGTTTGCCAATTTCTTCAAAAAGCTTGCTGTGACTTCGAAAGGAACTATAATAACTATGTATTGATTTGGAGAGAATTTCTATTTAATTTTTTCTTCCAATCAAGTGATATATTGTATTTATTTATTTATTTTTTGAGTTGGAGTCTCACTCTGTCGCCCAGACTGGAGTGCAGTGGCCGTTCCCGGCCACCGCAGCCTCGACCTGCTGGGCTCCGGCGATCCTTCCGCCTCAGCCTTCCAAGTAGCCAGAATTACAGGCATGCGCTACCACGCCCGGCTGATTTTTTGATTTATTGTAGAGATGAGGTCTCGTTGCCCAGGCGGGTCTCGAACCTACGGGCTCAGGCAATCCACTCACCTCAGCCTCCCAAAGGCACAGGATTACAGGCTGAGTCACTGAACCCGGCTTGTATCTATTTATTTAGATCTTTTAAAATTCTTCCAACAATGTTTTAGAGTGTTTTTGTTCTTTCATACATTTTGTTAAGATTATATTTAAGTGCACATGATTTTTGATGTTAACTAGTAAATGATATTTTTATTTTCAATTTCTATTTTTATTAGCATACAGAAATACATTAATTTTTGCATAAAATTATTTTGAATATTTTACCTCCTTACACTTACTTATTATTTCTAAGAGCTTTTTGCATTTTGTGAATTCCTAATTCACTTCATGTGTGATCATTATTTCTAAGAGCTTTTTGTATTTTGTGAATTGTATTTTGTGAATTGTCTGTGAATTAAGACAGTTTTATATATTTTTTTGCTAATATTTCTTTTTTTTCTCTAGACCAACCCTCCATCATTAAGATGAATAAAAGTGATGAAAGAAGATATTCCAAAAGTCATAGGTAAGCATTCACTCTATCTTCCATTGTCAAATATAATTTTAGCATTTGTTTTTCATAGATGCTCTTGATTGGACTGAGAAAGTTACCTTTTATTACTACATTGGATAAAGATTTTAAAAATCAGGAGTACATGCTGAATTTTTAAAATGTTTTTTCTACATTTATTGAAGTAGTGTTTTTTTCTCGTCTGAAAATATAGTGAATTACATTGATTGGTTTTTGAATATTAAAATAACCTGCCTTCCGGAGATAAATCCGACTCCTAATGGTGTATAATACTTTAAACATATTGTTGGGTTTAACTAGTCAACATTTGGTTATTAAATCCCATATTTATGTCCATGAGGGATATGTGTCTGTAGTTTTCTTTTCATGTAGTGACTTTTTTCAGATTTGAATATAAAGGCAATGCTAGCTTCATAGAATAAGAAGGGAAATCGTCCCTCCCTTATTATTTTCTAAAAAGGTTGAGTATAGTCTGCTTTGCTTTGTAACAGTAATAGTTACATCTTTGGTTTGCTTTGCCTTTTCTTCAATTCCATTTCAGTAGAAGCCACCCCATATTAGATTTCTAACTTAATCTTTTTCTTGTATTACTGAATACCCTTAAGTAATTTGCTTTTTAAAAATTTGTTGACTCAGGATTTTGTAATTCTTAAGAATTCATGGACATCAGATTGTTGGCATGTCTTCCACAGTAGCAAACCCGCATATGGTGAAAAGCAAAGCAGTTTCTCCTCTTTTGAGCTGACAGTCAATGAGTAGGAAAATCCAGTCCCTTTCTGATAACAGGTCTCCCCGTGTGTGTAGCAAGAAGCAGTATGCTCCACTGCACAATTTGGAAGCCATTCAACTCACCACAGCAGCTTCCTTTCAAATTCACAGCAAGTAAATGGGTGTAGAGTCCTGGCTTCTCAAATAACCCATATCAAGGGTTTTTTGCTTGTTTATTTATCTAGGCATCAAGGGGAACAAGCACGCTTCTCTGTGGCTAGTCCTTTATTCAATTATTCAGCAAATATTTAGTGAGAACTTACTATGTGTCAGGCAATATTCTTAGCATATAGAACGTACCAGGAAGCAAACAGAAAGAGACCTCTGCACTCACGGGATTTATTTTTATCAGGGTTTAAGGCAGTAAACCATAGTTATATTAAATTATAAAATAATGTAGTACGTTTTTCAAAAAGTGGTCAATGCTGTCAAAAGAAGAAAAATAGAGATGGCAAGGGAGACCACAAATGCAAGGGGAAGACAGACAGTTTGCTCTATTAAACAGGACACTTAGGATACTTAGATTCTTCTGATTGGGAAGGAGAGATTTGAAAAAAAAAAACTCAAAGGAGGTGAGAGATGGAACCAAGTGACTTTCTAGAAAGGAGAATTTCAGGGAAAGGGAACGGTAGAGCTAAGGCTACAAGGCAAGACTCATGCCTCTTTCTATGTTCTGGCATCAAGGAGGAGGTTCACCCGATGCTCTTCCCTTGAGGATCTAGGCTCTGTCATCTTTCCTGTCCTGGTTTTATTACTTTACAGAGGGATGAGGAAAGAAGAGAGTCACAATTTTATACAGGAGCAGACTCAGCATCTCAGAATTCCTCTTCTACAAAATGTGCATTGGAGGTAGTGTCCATTAATGAATACTAGGATATCTAGCCTGATTTGGCACTTTACAATATTCTAAAATGAGATACAGAGAAAAGCAATTAACATGTCACTGTGAGAGATTATTATATATCATTTTATGCTAGGGCAGTCAGATGACAAATAGTATAACACAAGCAAAATGATGATTAGTGTTTGATTTGTTGCCGAAAACACCTATGCAGAATTGCTCCATTTTTTAAAAGTTTAAAATAGCCACGCAAAATATCTTATCTAAATGCAAACATGCATTATTTATGATGGGCTTTCGTCTATTTAAAGATTTTGAATTTTAGGTTCCTGCAGTATCCTTGGGATCCATCAAGAACATTAGAAAGTAAGATAAACCTGAAGGCGTTATCATTTATAAAATAAATATAGCACTGAGATCTTCAATATTAAACAATTTATATACCTGGCATTTTCTTTATTAAAAGTACATTCCTCTGCATTTCCTTCTTAGTACCTGATTAATATCATAATCCAGTAGTAGTGGTTTGAACTGTTTTTCTCTTTTGGTAACAAATACTTTGTAGATCTTTTAAATCTTTCAATTCAGAATAAGAAATAAAAGTTAGATTACATAATGAAAAATGCAGCAGTTAATTTGACAGGTATTTTGAAGTTGAACTTACGTTTATTAGTATATTTCCATACTTTTGTATATTAAGTATAATTTATCTTTTTGAATATAAATATAAGTAGATGTGTATACCTATATACACATATGAATTAAACACATGTATACAAGGGAAAACCAAAAAACATACCCCCAAACTCAGAATTATTTTATGAAAAGCAGGCGTCTGTAATGCAGGTTTCTCCTGGTAGGTAAGTGTTCTAGGAACCCATCAGCATCAGTGTACCAGCTAGCATTACTGTGAGAGGCTGCATTCGACTTCAGTGAATTTTTGAGATTCTTTCAATACGTTTGCTCATTTCACGATGGGTGATTTACAAGCACACCTGTCTACAACGAGTTGAGTGTTCAGCAGTTTTTGACTGAAAACCACATGATTCCCATACCCCATCCTCCCTATTCACCAGATCTCACCTCAAGAGACTTTTTTGCTTGTTTCAATACGTGAAAACCGTCCTCAAAGGAGAATATTTTGTTGCTGTAGAAGAGGTGAAAAAAATACTGCAGAAGCACTAAAAGGCATCAAACCCAATGAGCTCAAAAACTGATCAGTGAAAAAGTGTCTTAATAGATATATTGCATCAAATGGAGGATATTTAAAAAGTGACTGAGGTTTAGACATGTAAGAATAAATACATAATTTTTAATAGATAACATATTTTCTTTGGTCCCCCATACGTATTCATGACAAAGTAGGTGAGTATAACTCATAGGTGA
Organism: Carlito syrichta; assembly: GCF_000164805.1. Taxonomy (NCBI): domain Eukaryota; kingdom Metazoa; phylum Chordata; class Mammalia; order Primates; family Tarsiidae; genus Carlito; species Carlito syrichta. The sequence continues at coordinate 145,286 of NW_007065796.1, read as the reverse complement.
ATACACTTTGTACTCAGTCTTATTTTTGTTCTAAATAATGATAAACATGTAAATATGCACACATAAATTTCCAGGGTAGGAGTTTTGACATTTGGATGGGGAATTGCATTAGATTTTTTATATAGCACAATAGGAAAATTTTGTATAACAGTAAGAAAGCTAATTATTTTATATGAACTTGGGCATATTTATGGTTCACCAAAGATTTAGGAGTGTGTGTGTGTGTGTGTGTGTGTGTGTGTGTGTGTGTGTGTGTATGTGTATGTGTGTGAATGTATGTATTACTCAAGTTCTTATTGAGCCAGTTAAAAAGGATTTAACATTCTGACTTGACAAGCCAGTTGGATTTAGTAAATATTTATCTACATAAAATTTTCCCAAGAACCATAAGATTCATTCTTAAGAAGCCAAATTTAAATAAAACTAGCTTGAAAAAAAATCTGAATAAATCAGACTAAGTTGGCCCGGCTCAGTGATTCAACCTGTAATCCCGGCAATTTGGGAGGCCAAGGCGAGTAGATTGTCTGAGCCCGCAGGTTTGAGATCCACCTGGGCAACTTGGTGAGACCTCATCTCTACAATAAATAAAAAATTGGCTGGGCGTAGCAGTGCATGCCTGTAGTTCCAGCTCCTTAGAAGGCTGAGGTGGAAGGATCGCCAGAGTCCAGCAGGTCGAGGCTGCGGTGGGCATGAGCGTGCAGCCTGGGCGACAAGGTGAGACTCCAACTCAAAAACAACAACAACAAGAACAAACTAAGTGGACATTAAAAAAATGGCACAATGGTCAATAGAAGTAAGCAGTACAATTTATTTTTTTAAGTCACAGTTTAGAAACAAGAAGAGAGAACTGGCGAGAACCGGCATTATTACAACAATAAAATAATCACAAGATAAATCTGAGAAAAATATGGCTTTCCACAGCAATAACAGTTATAGTTTCTAGTCTGTGTTTAATTCATTTTGATTTAATAAGCATACAGATGAACATCTAGTATAGTGCAGACATTGTACAAGATGCCTAGAGAGATACAAAGAGAATAAAACACATCACCCTGCCTTCAAGGAAGCTGACAATAAGGCTCACTTTATTAGGGCCTGTGATGCCTGCAGGGAGGCCTGCAGTGACTTTTCTGAGGATCTCAGACTTGTGTGAGTCTCTTGGTATTGACTGCCCAATTTACCAATGTAGATGACCAATTCCCTTCCCTTTCTTTCCCTTTCCTCCCCTCCCCTCCCTTCCCTTCATCACACACAAACACACAGCAACTTGCAGGTGATTTGAATCTGGAAGAGAAAGCAAATATAGAAAATAAAAAAAGGTTAGAATCTGGTCCCCAAATCCAAATATAACAAAATAAGGTAGCGAGATGTCCAAAGGGGAAGGTCAAAATTGATATATATCTTTTTGGTTATGATACAACTATGTCACCTTTATACTAATTTTTTTGTTTGTCTGTGTTTAGGAAGAATTTTTATTTTAAAAATGCCAGGTGATTGGCAGGGGCTGGGAAAAGAAAAAAAAATGGGAAATTTTTGTTTTGTTAGTACAGAATTTCAGTTTTACAAGATGAAATTAAAAAGTCAGTTTAATTAGAAAATAGAAAACCCTAAAATTTAAAAATACTTTATAATATTTTTAGCTCTAAGTCTAAAAACTGTAATAGTTTTTATTGTATTAGTTATATTAGTTTGCTAAGGCTGCTGTACAAAGTATGATATATTGGGTGGCTTAAACAACAGAAATTTATTGTTTCATAGTCCTGGAGAATAGAAGGTCCAAATGAAAGTGTTAAGAAGGTTGGTTCCAGCCGGGCTCGGTGGCTTAACCTGTAATCCTGCGCCTTCGGGAGGCTGAGGTGAGTGGATTGCCTGAGCCCATGGGTTTGAGACCCGCCTGGGCAACTTGGCGAGACCTCATCTCTACAAAAAATCAAAAACTAGTTGGGCGTGGTAGCACTCGTCTGTAGTTCCAGCTACGTGGAAGGCTGAGGCGGAAGGATCGCTGGAGCCCAGCACATTGAGCCTGCAGTGGCCGGGAGCGGCCACTACACTCCAGTCTGGGCAACAGAGTGAGACTCCAACTCAAAAAAAAAAAAACCAAAAAACAAAACACAGAAGGTTGGTTCCTTCTAAAACTATGAAAGAAAGATCTGTTCTAGGTTTTTACCCTTAGCTTAGAGGTGGTGGTCATCTTACCTTTGTGTCTCTTCACATTGTTTTTCCTCTATGTGTGTCTGTCTCTGTTTCCAAATTTTTCCTTTTTATATGCAACCTAGTTATGTTAGATTAATTCCCTCATTAATGACCTCATTTTAACTTAATTTTTTCTATAATGATCCTATCACCAAATAAGATCATATTCTAAGGTATTGGGAGTTAGGTCACCAACACTTACTCTTTTTTTTTTTTTTTGAGATGATGCAATTCAATCTTAAACAAGTGTAAATCTTAGGAAATAAAAATAAAGCAAAACGTTAATATTGTGGGTTGTCACATAATACCAAAATCTTAAAGTTAGTTATTAGTTTAAAGGGCACTTCACACTAATTTTTGTAGCCACAGAAGTTACATGCAAGACTAAATACCTTTATTTAGTTAGTTGTTTGCTTCTTTGTCACAATCTCACCATCCTAATCACTTATGTTCATTGGAAGCGGAATACATATGATTAAACTGAGAGAATCCACTTGAATAACTAGAAAAGATTATGGGAACTGTTTCTGCCTCATGGACACAGAAAAAAAAAATTGTCTCCCAAGTTGAATATACTCTCTACCAGTATAACTCTGAAGCCTGCTTAAAATTGAAATCTTTCAGCATGAGTTGGCAGCTACAAATTGATCAGCTGAAAATCAAAAGATGATTTCCTCCTATTTGCATTCATCTTTCTTACTACTATAAAAAAATAATGCAAAGTTTTTTCAGCACTCAGAGAGTAAAAGAACTAGCAGCACAGTCCTCGACTCATCAAAGAAGTGATAATAACCACATATTGCAAAAAAATAGAGAAAAATCTACTGACCTGACCCCCACAGGGGTAGCTAAGAGTGCACAGTTGTGGGCTGCTTGTGCACCTTTCCCCAAGCAAGCCCCTCAAAGCTTCAAACAGATGGAGAACTTGGGTAATCCCCAGAGCCGTGCCCTCCACCTAGATTGGCTAACACTTTCTTAAAGCAACACAGGTCAGGCAGTAAGCCCTCAGCCACAGTAGCGGCTGTCTCCCACAAGCACCACCTCCTGCATAGAGGTCAACAGCACAGCTAAACACATCAGATATGATACCTCAGCTTTGGGGAAAGCCTAATCCCAAGACCCCAGTTAATATCATTTTCCAAGCCACTCTGTCCACTCAGGATGAGGTGAGCAAGTGCAGGTACTCAGCACAGGACTGCCACAGTGGGCAATTGAAAACTCACAACACCTAGGCTGCATATAACCAAGGGAACGCTACAGTGCCCACATCAGACCCCTGCCAACCACAAATAAAAAGAAATTGTCTACCAAATGAGAACAAACCAGAGAAATAATTCTAACAGTATGAAAAAACAGAATTCTGCAACACCCTCAGAAGACCACACTAACTCTTCAGCAACAAACCCTAAATAAAATGAAATCTTTGAAATTTCAGATATAGAATTCAAAAAGTTGATTATAAATGGGCCTCAGAAGAAAATTGAAAACCAACATAAAGAAATTAAAAAAAACTACTTAGAATGAAAAATTCTCCAAAGAGATAAATACACACACACACACGCACACACACACACACACACACACACACACACACACACACACACACACAAGCAAGCTGAAACTCAAGAAATGAAAGAATCATGTAGAAAAATACAAAATTCAGTGAAAAATTTTGTTTTATCTTAGAGTTATTTATTTGATTTTAATATAGTTACACTACTTTATTTATTTATTTATTTTTGGTTACTCATTGCTTCTCTACTAGTTCTACATAAATCTTTTGTGTTCTTTTTTTTTTTTGAGTTGTAGTCTCACTCCATCATTCAGGCTGAGGTGCAGTGGAATACTCACAGACACCCCAGCATCAACCTGCTGGGCTCTGGCTATCCTTCTGCCTCAGTCTTACAAGTAGCTGGAACTACAGGCGCACACTACCATGCCTGGCTAATTTTTAAATTTATTGTAGAGATGAGATCCCTCCAAGTTGCCTAGGCTGGTCTTGAAACCACAGGCTCAGGAAATCTACTTGCCTCAGCCTCCCAAAGTGCTGGGATTACAGGGTGCAGAGAAAAGTTTTAACAGCAGACTAGAACAAACAGAAGAAAGGATCTCAGAACTTGAAGACAAGGCTTTTGAATTAACCAGTCAGACAACAATAAAGAAGAAAAGAATCAAGAGAATGAAACAAAATCTCCAGGAAATGTAGGATCATGTAAAACATCCAAACCTAAGAATCATAGGTATTCCTGAGGAAGAAGAGAAAACTTACTTGAGGGAATAGTGGAGGAAAAGCATATAGTCATTTAGTTATGCAAGGTTAATGTGAAAGAAATAATTTTAAGAGCAGCGAGACAAAAACATCAAATAATTTACAAAGGTAAACTTATCAGACTACAACAGACTTTTCAAAGAAACACTCCAAGGCAGAAAGACTGGGGACCCTATCTTCATTTTCCTCAAGTAGAGCAACAGTCAGCCCAGTATTGTGTATTCCACAAAACTAAGTTTCAAGAATAAATAAGAAACAAAATTCTACTAGATCCCCCAAAAAAGAGATACCCTGAAGATAAAAAATGAGTAGTAAGATTGAAATAGTAACTAGAAGTCTTCCAACCAAAAAGTCCAGAACCTGAAGAACTCACAGCTGAATTTTACCAGACCGTCAAAGAAGAACTGGTACTGATTTTACTGAAGTTATTGCACAAGATTGAAGCAGATAAAACCCTTCCTAATTCATTCTGTGAGGCCAGTTCCACTCTAATACCAAAGCTAGGAAAAGAAAACAACAACAAAAGACTACAGACCAATATCTCTTATGAATATAGACATGAAAATCCTCAATAAAATATTAACAAACTGAATTAAGTAGCATATCAAAAAGTTAATCATGATCATTTATTCCAGGAATGCAATGATAGTTCAACATAACTAGAATTAAAGACAAAAATATGGTCATTTGAATAGACACAGAAAAAGCATTTGTTAAATCCACCATTCCTTCATGATAGACACCTTCAGCAAAATAGGCATATAGGGAACATTCTTCAAAATAATAAAAGCCATATACAACAGACCCACAATCAATGTCATCATAAACAGTGAAAAGTTGAATGCATTTCCCTTCAGATCTGGAATATGGCAACGATGTTCACTTTTACAACTCTTACTCAACACAGTACTGGAAGTCACAGCCAGAGCAATCAGGCAAGAAAACAGAAATATAGAAAATGCAAATTGAAAAAGAACACATCAATTGAAAAAGAATAAATCAATCAATATCTCTGCATGGTGACAATATGATCTTATACGTAGAGAATGCTAGAGACTCTTCTAAAAGATTCCTGGAGTTGATAAATGAATTTGGTAAAATTTTAGGATATGAAATCAACATACACAAATCAATAACACTGCTGTACACCAAATAATGACTTAGCTGAATCAAATAAAGGACTCAATTCTATTTTCAATAGCAACCAAAAAGCTAAAATACCTAGGAATATATTTAACCAAGGGGGTAAAAGATCTCTGCAAGAAGAACTACACAACTCTGATGAAAGAAATTGTAGAGGACACAAAGAAATGGAAAAAGCATCCCATGCTCATGACTTGAAAGAATTAACATTGTTAAAATGAACATATTACCCAAAGTAATCTACAGATTCAATGAAATCCCTGGTAAACTATCAACATAATTTTTCACAGAGTTAGAAAAAAAATCCTAAAATTCATATGGAACCAAAAAAGAGCCCAAATATACAAAGCAATCCTAAGCAAAAAGAACAAAGTCATATTACCTGACTTCAAGTTATACTACAAAGCTGTAGTAACCAAAACAGCATGATACTGGTACAAGAGCAGACCCATGGACCAATGGAACAGCATAGAGAATTCAGAAATAAACTCAAATACTTACAACCAACTGATCTTTGACAAAGCAAACAAAAACTTACACTGGGAAAAGGACTCTTTAGTCAACAAATGGTGCTGGGAAAATTGAATAGCTACATGCAGAAAAGTGAAACTTGATCCGTCTCCATATACAAAATTAAGTCAGGATGCATTAAAGACTTAAATTTCAGACCTGAAACCATAAAAATCATAGAAAGAAACCTAGAAAAAAGTCTTCTGGACATTGACCTAGACAAAGTATTTATGGCTAAGACTCCCAAAACAAATGCATCACAAACAAAAATAAACATGTGGAACTTAATTAAACTAAAAAGCTCCTGCACAACAAAATAAATAATCAACAGAGCAGACGAGCAACTTACAGAATGGGAGAAAATATTCAACAACTATCCATCTGAAAAAGGACTATATCCAGAATCTACAAAGAACTCAAACAAATCAGCAAGGAAAAAGCAAATAACTCCATTGTAAATGGGTAAGCTTTTAGGAATTATGGGGGGCCAGCCCCTGCAGAGAGATTTGAGGGTCCCTGGAAGGTGGGGCAGTGTCGGCGATTATTCTGGAGAAATAAAGAGAAAGAAAGAGAAAAGGGTAGAAAGAAAGAGATTGAACTCTGTCTAGTGCCGAAGCCGATTCTGTAGTAGGGATAGATATTAAAAGAAAGAAAGATGGAGGGAAAGATATAAAGAGGAAGAAAGAGAAAGAAAGAAAGTGAACAACTGTTCAGTGAAATGAGCAGAAGCTATTTAATGGGACCAACCGTAAGTCTTTTATCCCACATTTTCACATGCTAAATCACAAGACTTTCACGTGAACACAAGGCCAGGTGGATGAGGCGCACCCCCCACCAGGTGTTTCCTTAAGCATGAGGAAGGACAATCCCAATAAAATCACAAGAATATTACATGAACACAAAGCCAGGTAGATGAGGGGTGTCCCCCACCCACCAGGCGTTTTCCCAAGCATGAGGAAGGACAATCCCAAAATTATCTCACTGTTCCTTATGCTTGGTTTATGTTCCTCAAAAGCAATACAACAATTCTAGCATCATAAGATCATAATAATCAATAACTTCTAAAACTTATGCATACCCAACACCTAATGACTGACTTAAAGCCTAATACCTTTCTATTCTGTGCTAATTTTACCTGTACTATAAAAAACTCTTAATTATAGCTCAGACCAGTTCCTAAAGAATGTGGCCCCGTCCAAAGATCACGCTGGGCCATTTCCAGGAACAATTGATTATGATCTCTTAACAAAATGGCTATTCTAAAATCCTATGTATCTATCTTAATTTCTATAAAAGTTTCTAATTCCTAATCCTGATATATAAGGCTGATCATCAGCAATAAAGCTTCTAAAATAAAACCCAAATACAAACTGTAATTGTACTAAAGTCAAAACCGGAATTAGTAGAAAGTGGGAACAATGAAATTTCTAAAGTTAGCTTTATTCTATAAACCTCAAAGTATCATGTTTGATCATGCTTGAACTAACATAATTCCCTGGCATAGCATGACCTATTCTACAATACTTTCTATGAATAAAATAAATTCAACTTCTATAATAAGTAGAAAAAAGCCTACACTAATTGTAGCTAAAGAACCTATTTAAAAGAATGCAGCCCAGCCCAAAGTGGATGCTGGGCCCTTAGGAATGTGACCCAGTCCAAAGTTCATGCTGGGCCATTTCTGGTAACCCTAGATAATCATCTATACCATCTAAAGCTGGAAACAGCTCTCTAAATGTATATACTAATTCTACAAATATACTTTTAAATCTCATAAAGAAGCTTGTATCATATATAAGGCTCCCAAGTGTGACGTGAGTTTGAACTGTGTTAAGTTTAAAGCCGAAACCGCAGTCTGTGAGAAACGGGAACAATGGATCCCTAGAGTCAGCCACACCTGTCATATTCTCAGAACTTCATGCTTAGATCATCAAAGTCCCTGCTAGTGGGTCATGCCAAACAACAAAGAAAGGAGGAGGGAATGGGCATTCAGTTCCTGAACGCAACCTGGTGGTCTCAGGGTCCGCAGTCCACCTGGATCCCTAACACTCAGGTGGGCCTCCAAAGCCGGCTCCCAACAAGGAATCACCAAATTGATTTCCATGGAGACTGTACTAGTTTACACTCCCACCAATAGTATAGAAGTGTTCCCTTTTTGACATATCCTCTCCAGCATCTGCTATTTTTTGTTATTGATGATGGTCATTCTGACTGGAGTTAGGTGGTATCTCAGTGTAGTTGTAATTTGCATCACCTTGATGACTAGTAAGGCTGAACATTTTTTCATGTATCTGTATGTCTTCTTTTGAGAAGTGTCTATTCATATCTTTTGCCCACTTTATAATGGGGCAGGGAGGTGGGATTAACAGTGGTTGATATCTCCTGGGAAGGGAGGGCACACCTCATCAACAAGGGTATCTGCACAATGAATATTTGTATACCTAACCTTGAACTGTACCCCACAATTTTAAAGTAAAAATAAAGAAAAATGGGTAAGCAGCATAGACAACTCTCAGAAGGAGATATACAAATGACCACAAACATATGAAAAAATGTTCAACACCGCTAATCACCAGGGAAATGCAAATTAAAACCACAGTAAGATACCACCTTACAACAGTCAGAATGGTCATTACTGAAAAGTCAAAACACAATAAACCACTCGTATGGATACAGAGCAAAGGGAATGCTAATACCCTCTTGATGGGAGTATATATTAGTAAAACATCTATGGAAATTGTTATAGAGATTTCTCAGAGAACTAAAAGTAGATCTATCACTTGATCCAGCAATCTACTACTAGGTATCTACCAAAAGAAACAGATATTGGTATATAAAAAGACACCAGCATCCACATGTTCATAGCAGCAAATTTATAATTGCAAAGATGTGGATTCAACCTATATGCCCATCAACCAATCAGTGGATAATGCAAATAAAGTATATGCAATACCATGCATACCATGCTATAATATGCAATACTATTCAGCAATCAAAAAAAAAAAAAAAAGGTATGTGTTTTCCAGCAACTTGGAAGGAATTGGAGAATATCATCCTAAATTAACTCAGGAACAGAAAACCAAACACTGCATGTTCTCACTTATAATGGGAGCTAAACTAAAGATATGCAAAGACATAGAGAAGGGTATATTGGACACTGGAGACTCAGAAAAGGGAGGGGTAAAAAAAAGCACATATCCATCCAGCACCCCTTCTTGATAGAAACCCTTGAACATCTAGGCATAGACGGAACATACCTCAAAATAGTAAAAGCCATCTATGAGAAATCCACAGCCAGCATACTCCTAAACAGACAAAAATTGGAACCATTTCTCCTGAAAACTGGAACAAGACAAGGATGCCCACTCTCATCCCTCCTGTTCAACATAGTTTTTGGTAGACCTGTTTAGAGCAATCAGAGAAGAGAAGGTGATCAGGGGTATCCAAATAGGAAAAGAAGAAGTCAAGCTATCTCTCTTTGCAGATGACATGATTGTATCCTTGAAACCCCAAGAGAATCTGCCAAAAAACTCCTTGTACTGGTAAAGGACTTTGGCAAAATCTCAGGGTATAAAATAAATATACAAAAGACAATCACATTTCTATACACCAATGATAAACAAACAGAAAACAAAATCAAAAGCACAATTCCATTTACAATAACCACAAAAAAATGAAATACCTTGGCATCTCCCTAACCAGAGATGGAAAGATCTTTGCAACGAAAACTACAAAACTCTCTCAAAGAAATCAAAGATGACACAAAGTGGAAAACTATTCCATGCTCATGGATTGGGAAAATCAACATTGTTAAGATGTCCATTTTACCCAAGGCAATGTACAGATTTAATGCAATACTCATCAAATTGCCAGCAACATTCTTCTCACACCCATTGACTTCCAAAGAGACTGTACTGTACAGGAATTCATATGGAAACATAAATGACCAAGAATAGCCAAAACAATCCTCAGCAAAATAAACAAAGCAGGAGGTATCACAACCCCAGACTTTAAACTATATTTTAAAGCTACAATAATCAAAACAGCCTGGTAATGGTATAAGAACAGGCATATAGACCAATGGAATACAATTGAGATTCCAGAAGCAAAACCTCAATTTCTCAACCAGTTCATCTTTGGCAAAGCCTCCACCACCTACTACTGGGGAGAGGAGAATCGATTCAGGAAATGGTGCTGGGAAAACTGGCTGACCACATGCAGAAGATTGAAACAGAATCCCTACCTATCCCCATACACAAAAATTAACTCTAAATGACTCAGAGACCTAAATGTAAAACCTCTAACTGTAACAACCTTAGAAAATGCAGGGAACACTCTTATGGAACTTGGAACTGGCAACCAATTCCTGATCAAAACCTGAAGTGCCTAGGTCATAAGAGAGAAGATAGACAAGTGGGACATCATTAAACTGATAAGCTTCTGCAAAGCCTAAGAAATCATCAAGAGAGCAGGGAGACAGCTCACAGACTTGGAAAAGATATTTGCCAACTCCATGTCTGACAAAGGCCTAACATCAAGAATCTACAAGGAACTCAACTGTGCTGAAAAGAAAAGAAAAAAAACCAGCCCCATTAAAAGTGGGCTAAAGATATGAATAGACACTTCTCAAAAGAAGACATACAAGCAGCCAACAGATACATGAAAAAATGTTCAACCTCACTAGTCATCAAGGAGATGCAAATTAAAACTACACTGTGATACCACCTAACTCCAGTCAGAATGGCCATCTTCAATAACAAAAAATAACAGATGCTAGAGAGGATGTGTCAAAAAGGGAACACTTCTACACTGTTGGTGGAAGTGTAAACTAGTACAACTTCTGTGGAAATCAGTGTGGTGAGTCCTAAAAGTTCTAAAAGTTGACCTTCCATATGACCCTGCGATCTCCCTACTGGGAATATACCTGGAAGAACTCAGGTCACTCTATGAAAAAGATACCTACACACGTATGTTTGTCACAGCATTGTTTACAATAGCAAGAACATGGAACCAGCCATACTGCCCATCAAAATAGGAGTGGATTAAAAAAAATGTGGTACATATACACAATGGAATACTATGCAGTCCTAAAGAAGAATAAAATCATAAATCGCAGCAACCTGGATGGAATTAGAGTTTATAATACTGAATGACGTCTCACAGAAACAAAGAGCTGAGTATCACATGTTCTCACTTATAAGTGGACCTTGAACAACCACTGTATTACTATAAGAAAAGGATTGAAAGTAGCGGGAAACTGCGGGGAGGGGGGTGGGGAGGTGGTTTTAACAGTAGTCTATATCTGCCTGGGGAAGGGGAGGCACACCTCATCAATAAGGGTAACTGCACGGTGAATATTTGTATACCAAAATTTTAAATAAAAATTAAAAGAGAATAAAAAGTTACATATCTGGTACAACGTGCACAAGTGGGGGTGGTGGGTACAATTAAAGCCCAGACCAATATCTATTTGTGCTCCCTAAAGCTACTGACATGAATAAATAAAAATACGTTTTTATTCACCAAATGTGATCTTACTAATGCAACTAAACACAAAAATGGCAATCATATTATTTATATCCAGACATTACCAACCCAGGCATCTTATTTTGCTTTTAATCTCTCTTATGTATGTTTTGACCAAGACATCCTTAATGGTCTCTTCAGCTTGACTAAATTTTAGGCAGGCTTCTTTCCGGCTATAAGCCCTGACTTCATTTTTTTCAAGAGCTTTCAGTTTAGAAAACTTGCAATTGTATGTTCTTTCTCTGTCCCCTTTTCTTCTACAATCCTGGAACACTTTCTTCAAGGACCTGGGAGCCATTCCTTTGAAGTATAATTATCAAGAAAAATAGGGTGCTTGTATCTCAGTCTATGTAGAAAGGTAAAATCTTGACTTCCATAGGTAACAATAAGCAAACAAAGATGTCCTATCACATTAATCAACACCCCTACCCACACAGTCCCACCGTGTCTTATAGTACTTTTCCACTAACTCACTCCAGAATTTAAATATCTTCCTGCCTTTTGCTGAAGATCAGTTTCAACTTTCACTGCAATGATCTGTGTCCCCTATTGCATAGTCCTGAATAAAATCTTTCTTACCTTTCAAACAAGTTTTTAGTGCAATATTTATCTTTAATAGTTATGCCTAGGCCTACAATGGGAGTGTGTATATATATACATAAGAAGCTATATGACTTTGTCTTACTCTATACTAGAATTTACCACACTATTACTTTCAATTTTAATGTTAAAGCTATTAAAACCTGATATTACTTGTTGTTACAAATACCATATCTGTGATCTATTTAGATATTCTGATTCTCCATGGAATTTAAAAAAATTTGTTTTATTATAAAGCCAAGAAGATATGTTAACTTCAAATATTAAGACCTCTATTTGCAGAAATCTGAAGTTTCTATCTATTTACTACATAATTTTTTTTTTTTGAGTTGGAGTCTCACTCTGTCACCCAGACTGGAGTGCAGTGGCTGCTCCTGGCCACCGCAGCCTCAACCTGCTTGGCTCCGGCGATCCTTCCGCCTCAGCCTTCCAAGTAGCTGGAACTACAGGCATGCACTACCATGCCCAGTTAATTTTTTTTTTTTTTTTTGATTTATTGTAGAGATGAGGTCTTGCCAAGTTGCCCAGGCGGGTCTCGAACATGTGGGCTCAGGCAATCCACTCACTTCAGTTTCCCAAGGCATGGGATTACAGGCTGAGACACCGATCCCAGCTCATAAATATTTCTTGAATGCTATCTCATTGAATTTCTAAAATCACTCATGTACTTAACACATGCATTATCTTTTGTCTAGACCAAAAATATTTTATTTAAAATATATCTAAGCCCACTAACATTCGTTTTTCACATTGTGGATGATTGATCTTTCCAAAATGGAAATCATAATATGTAATTGTCAGGGTCACCACTGCCCTGCATAGTATCTTTGTGAATTAGATAAAGGGTCTTTTTCTTCAAGTGTAATAAATTTAAGTTAGTAGACTACTATACAACCTAAACAGCTATATAATCTGGAGAAAGAGGGAATTTCAGCAGTTAATTCTTCCAGAACACGGCCCCTTGGAAGAGCATAAAGAGAGAACTGATTGTTTGTTGCTCACTGTAAGAAAGTAGAAGCCTTATATGGAGTAAGCTGACTGTTCCTATCTTAATCAACTAGCTGTTATAACATCATTGATAGAAAGATGGTAGGCTTTAGGGCCTTTCTGACATGATGCATATGAAATAAATATCATCATCCATGAAGTATTCTTGCCAAAATTATTCTAACCAAGACTAACTTTCAGGTCTAACTTCTAGTTTACAGAAAACATATACAACAAAGCAAAGACTTAAACATCATAAGAACACAAACATACAAATTCCAAAAGTGACACAGTCTACAAAACAATTGACCTATCTTTAACAATGAATGCCATAAAAAGGGGTTTGTGACAAGTTAAAATTTATTTAGCAGTTACAACAACCAAACACAAGGCATAACTCAGAATTAATAACTGGTTTAAACTATTGTAATATATTTGTTGGGGCTTCTAAATCTAAATATGTAATGGTCATTAGATGCTATGTTGGTATTATTGTCAGTTTTTTTTTTAATCAATATTTTTATTATGGTTTTGTGGGGTACAGTTAAGGGTTAGGTGTACAATTACATTTCATTCAGGCACCCTGTTGATAAGAGGTGTTTCCCCATCCCCAGACAGATATTTGCTACTGTTAATCCCATCCCCCCTTCATAGTTTCCCAGTACTGTCAGTCATTTTCTTATAGTATTACATTGGATGTTCAAGGTCCATTATATGAGTAAGAACATGTGATACTCGGATCTTTGTTTCTGTGAGAGGCCACTCAGTATTATAGACTCTAGTTCCGTCCAGGTTGCTGCGAAATTCATGATTTTCTTTTTTATGGCTGCATAGTATTCCATCATGTATATGTACCACATTTTTTTAATCCAGTCCTCTTTTGATGGACAGCATGATTGTTTCCAGGTTCTTGCTATTGTGAACAACGCTGCGATAAACATACGTGTGCAGGTATCTTTTTTATAGAGTGATTTGAGTTCTTCAGGGTATATTCCCAGTAGGGGGATTGCGAGGTCATATGGGAGGTTGGTATTTAGAGCTTTTAGGAATCGCCACACTGCTTTCCACAGAGGCTGCACTAGTTTACACTCCCACCAACAGTGTAGAAGTGTTCCCTTTTTGCCACACCCTCTCCAGCAGTTGTTATTTTTTGTGTTGGTGATAATTGCCATTCTGACTGGGGTTAGGTGGTATCTCAGTGTGGTTTTGATTTGCATCTCCCTGATGATTAGTGAGGTTGAACATTCCTTCATGTGTTTGTTGGCTGCTCGGATTTCCTCTTTTGTGAAGTGTCTGTTCATATCTTTTGCCCATTTGATAATGAGGTTGTTTGTTTTTTTCTTTTCAGCACGTTTTAGTTCCTTATAGATCCAGGATGTTAAGCCTATGTCAGACCTGGTGTTGGCAAATATTTTTTCCCAACTCTCTTGATGGTTTCTTTGGCCTTGCAGAAGCTTGTCAGTTTAATGACGTCCCACTTGTCTATCTTCTCTCTTATGACCTGTGGGTTTCAGGTTTTGTTCAGGAATTGGATGCCAGTTCTGATTTCCATGAGGGTATTTCCTTCCTTTTCTAAGGTTCTTATGGTTTGAGGTTTTACATTTAGGTCTCTGATCCATTTGGAGTTAACCTTTGTGCATGGGGATGGATAGGGGTCCTGTTTCAATCTTCTGCATGTGGTCAACCAGTTTTCCCAGCACCATTTACTGAATAGGTTCTCCTCTCCCCAGTGGTAGGTGGTGGAGGCCTTGTCGAAGATGAGTTGGTTGAGAAATTGAGGTTTTGCTTCTGGAATCTCAAGTCTATTCCATTGATCTATATAACTGTTCCTATACCAATACCAAGCTGTTTTGATGATTATAGCTTTATAGTAAAGTTTAAAGTCTGGTAATGTGATACCACCTGCTTTGTTTTTTTTGCTGAGGATTGTTCTGGCTATTCTTGGACGTTTGTGTTTCCATATGCATTCCTGTATTGTCTTTTCTAGGTCTGAGAAGAATGTTGCTGGTAATTTGATGGGTATTGCATTGAATTTGTAGATTGCCTTAGGTAAGATGGACATCTTCACAGTGTTGATTCTTCCAATCCATGAGCATGGGATATTTTTCCACTTGTTTGTGTCATCTTTGATTTCTTTGAGCAGTGTTTTGTAATTTTTATTATAAAGGTCTTTCATGTCTCTAGTTAGGAAGATGCCAATGTACTTCATTTTTTGTGTGGCTATTGTGAATGAAGTTGTGTTTTTTATTTGGGTTTCTGTTTGTTTATTATTGGTGTAGAGAAATGCGATTGTCTTTTGTAGGTTTATTTTGTATCCTGAGACTTTGCCAAAGACCTTTATCAGTGTAAGGAGGTTTTGACAGATTCTCTTGAGTTTTCAAGGTACACAATCATATCATCTGCAAAGAGAGATAACTTGACTTCCTCTTTTTCTATTTGGATACCCCTGATTGCCTCCTCTTCTCTGATTGCTCAATCCAGGACTACCAATACTATGTTGAACAGGAGGGGTGAGAGTGGGTATCCTTGTCTTATTCCAGTTTTCAGGGAAAATGGTTCCAATTTTTGTCCATTTAGGAGTATGCTGGCTGTGGGTTTGTCGTAGATGGCTTTTACTATTTTGAGGTATGCTCCCCGTATGCCTAGTTGTTCAAGGGTTTTCATCAAGAAGGGGTGCTGGATTTTATCAAAAACTTTTTCTGCATCTAATGATTTAATCATGTGGTTTTTGTTTTGACATCTGTTGATGTATTTAATTACATTTATGGTTTTACAAATATTGAACCAGTCTTGCATCCCAGGAATGAAGCCAACTTGGTCATGATGGATGATTTTTGAGATGCATTGCTGAATTCGGTTTGCTAGGATCTTGTTGAGAATTTTAGCATCTATGTTCATCAAAGATATTGGCCTGTAGTTCTCTTTCTTTGTCGAATCTTTACCTGACTTGGGTATCAATGTGATGTTGGCTTCATAAAATGATTTGGGGAGAGTTCCATCTTTTTCAATCCTAGAATACCTTCAGTAGGATTAGTATCAGTTCCTCCTCAAATGCCTCGTTGAATTCTGTTGGAAAGCCATCTGGACCAGGGCTTTTTTTTGTAGGAAGTTTTCTTATTACGTAGTCGATTTCCTTGATTGTTATTGGTCTATTTAGGGTCTCAATTTCTTCTTGTTCCAATCTAGGTAGGTTGTGTGATGTCAGAAATTCCTCCATTTCCTTAAAGTTTTCAAGTTTGTTTCCATACAAGTGTACATAGTAGTCTCTAATGATCTTTTGTATTTCTTCAGAGTCAGATGTGACTTCATCTTTTGTGTTTCTGATTGTGCTTATTTGAGTTTTTTTCTCATTTTTTTCTTGGTCAGTCTAGGTAGGGGACCATCGATCTTGTTTATCCTTTTGAAGAACCAGCTTTTTGTTTCATTGATTTTTTGTATTATCTTTTTGTCTTCTATGTCCTGGATTTGGGCTTTTATTTTGGTGATCTGGATTCTTCTGCTGAAATTAGGGGTTTTTGGTCTTGCTTTCCAGCTTCTTTAGGTGGCTTGTTAGGTTGTTAATTTGTGTTTCTTCCATTTTCTTCATGTGTGTTTGTAAGGATAAAAATTCCCCTCTTACTACAGCTTTCAAGGCGTCCGAGAGATTTCGGTAAGATGTTTCTTCATTTTCATTTTTTCCAGGTATCTTTTGATCTCTGTTTTGATGTCATCATTGACCCAGGAGTTATTTAGCATCATGCTGTTTAGTGTCCATGTCTTTGTGGGTTTTGGGGGGACTTTGTTGGTGTCAATGTTTATTTTCATTCCACTGTGGTCTGAGAAGGTGCATGGTGGAATTTCGGTTCTTTTAAATTTGGTTATGCTTGATTTATGGCCAATTACATGGTCAATCTTAGAATGTGTTCCATGTGGTGATGAGTAGAATGTATATTCTGTGGTTTTTGGATGGAGTGTTCTGTAGGTATCAATTAAGTCCATTTGGTCCAAAGTCACATTGAGGTTCTGGATCTCCTTGCTGATTTTTTTGTCCTGATGATCTGTCTAGGGTTGTGAGTGGGGTATTAAAGTTCCCAGTTATGATGGTGCTAGAGTCAATATCTTTCTTTAGTTTTCTTAGAAGTTGCTTTATGAAAGTTGGCGCACTTATTTTGGGTGTATATATGCTTAGGATAGATATTTCTTGTTGATGGATTGAACCTTTTATCATTATGTATCTTTTTTGATTTTTAATAGCTTGAAGGGTATTTTGTCTGAAATTAAGATCGCTACTCCTCCTTTCTTTTGTATTCTGTTCACCTAAAAGTTTGTTTTCCATCCTCTTACTTTGAATCTGTGGGTGTCCTTTCTAGTGAGGTGAGTCTCTTGAAGGCAATAGATTTTTGCCTGATGATATTTTATCCATTTTGCCATTCTGTGTCTTTTCAGTGGTGCATTTAGTCCATACACATTTAGGCTAATAATTGAAATGCAAGACTTGATCCCTGTCATAAGGTTCTTACAGAGTTGTTCCTGTTTGTTTGTTGTCTTTCTTTGGGTTCTGGTGTTGGCTCATGTGTGTTTTTAATCTTTTGCCTGTACTCTCATGAAGAATGCTGTTCTTTTTTCTTTTTCTTCTGTGATTTGTACTTTCTAAGTGTTTCTTGTAGAGGTGGTCTGGTGGCAGCGTAGGTTCTTAGGGATTGGATATCTGGAAAAGATTTCAATTCTTCCTCACTAATGAAGTTTAGTTTGGCTGGGTAGGTTATTCTTGGTTGAAATTGTTTATCTTTTAGAACTTTGAAGGTTGGGCTCCAGGCTCTCCTAGCCTGAAGGGTTTCTGTGGATAAATCTGCTGCTATTCTAATTGGTCTTCCCTGGTAGGTAGTCTGGCCTTTTTCTCTTGCTGCCTTTAGGATTTTTTCTTTTTATAGCTACTTTGTTTAGGCAAATTATTATGTGTCTGGGAGTTGGTCTTCTCATTTGTTGTCTTGCAGGTGTTCTCTGAATCTCTTGTGTTTGAATTTTTTCATCTTTAATGAGATGAGGGAAGTTTTCTTGAATGATTTCATGAAATGTTTGTTCCAGTGTGGCTTCTGTTTCTCTCTCTGCCTCAGGAAGCCCAATTACTCTTAGATTTGGTCTCTTGAAGTGATCATTCATTTCTTGCAGGTTTTGTTCTGTCTTTTTGAGCTTCTTTTCTATGCTTTTGACAGTTTGGGTTAGTTCTGTGTTTTGGTCTTTGAGCCCTGAGATTGTTTCTTCTGCTTGGCTAATTCTGCTTTCCATGCTTATTAGTCTGTTATTCATTTCCATCACAGTATTCTTTACTGCTGTTATTTCTGACATCAGTTCCTTCCTATTTTCCTCTTGTCTCTCCTCAATTTTTTAAATCTCTCCATTAATGTCTTGATGTCTGGGTTTGTTGCATGTGACCAGTCATTCTGGGGGCTCTTCATTGTTTGTATTCCAGAGTCTGTTTTCTCAGTGTCTGATCTCCCAGGGGTCTGTGTGAGACCTATATTCTTCTTTTGGTTTTTCTTCATTTGTGCGGTTTTTCCCCCTCCCTACTTTTTCCTTCCCTCCATGTCACCATCTTCTTTAATTCTGTTATTCAGGGGTAAAGGGATTGGTTTTACTTCTGCTTGTTCAATCTCCTATTCTTTATGTATACCCTCTTACTTTGTTCCATTCTGGAGTTGCACTGTAGGTTGGGGGTGGTCCTTTTTGCAGTTTTGAGATTTACTTAAGGGGAGAGCTGTGCTTCAACATCTATCTGCAGGACCTAGTATTCGCTGACAGGTGTGTGGATAATATGGAACCCACTTACCACTGCCTTGGAATCTGTCTATGCAGTGGGGCTTAGTTTTACTCCCTGAAATAAAATGTGGTTAGCAGAGGGAAGAGAATGGAGCAGACAGTGGGTTGAAGAGGGGTGTGGAGAGATAGAGGAGTAAGGGGGGAAACAAACGTGTGCCAACAAATGGAGAGAGAGACCTATACTGAGACAGATCAAAACAATAGACCACAGCTACTGATGAACCAACTCCCATACAAAAAAAGTAAAACTTATTGTGATGCTAATATACAAGCTAACCAACCACCTTATTGATGTGCTGTTCCTCTATACAAAGATATAGTTTACAGAGAGAAGAAAAGAGAAGAAAAGGAAGAGAGAAAAAAAAGGAACAATACAGTGGGAATAGAATTAAGTCATTAAACTAACAGAATCAATGAAGCACACTCTGAGACTTTTCGCTTAAGTCCAATGTCCTTTCAGTTCTGATTTCTAGCTTTCTTTTCAAGCAGGTAAATTAGTTTGCAGTTAGGGTCAGTTGCCCCTGTTCTGCTGTGAAGGACAGTTCAGATCACTCTCCGTTCACCACTCTGGCCTATGTCTTTTTCAAGCTTGTTTCTCCCGTATCAGTGTTGTTACCTTGAATCGCCAGCAGGTGGTGCTATCTCAGCTGCTCACCTCAGAGGGGGTGGGGCTGGACAGGAATTGGTAGAGACTGGAGATGGTGCCTGCCTCAGGGCACAGGCAGGAGACTCACGGCAGGCAGAACGTCTCGGTCGCAGGAGACATGCCAGCGATCCCATCAGATCTTCCCTGAAGGGGCTTCAAGGACTGAAGTCGTGGATTGCCTCTGGCCCGGGTGGTGCGATGTGCTTCCGGCGGTGGTGGCGGTGGCTGAGGCGGCTGTGGTGGTGATGGCGGCGGCAGCGTCTGCGCTGCAGTGGTTGTCCAGTTCATTGCAATGCCCCAGTGGTGGCAACGGCTGAGCTCTGTATGAAGAGCAGGCTGTGATTTTGGGGTCCGCAGCTCCTGGGGCGAGAGCCAGAGACCCACTGCAGTTCTCCTTTGCAGAGGGTTTCACAGACCAGGTTGCCCCGTTGCCATCTTGCCGGAAATCCCCTATTTTCAGTTTTGTTAGATTAGATAATAGTCTTGCCAGTATGTAACAAAATATGCTTATTTAGGTGTGAAACATCATAGAGCCTGCAATTTACTTAAACAAACTTCTGTGAAATAATAATCAAAGCTAATGTGGAAATGTGTAAATAATTGTTAAATTAGTTGATGTCATGGACATGGAATTGTATTATACAGTTCTTTAGATATTTACCTATGGTTGGAATTTCTATAGCAAAAAGTCAAAATACTGTCTAAAACTGTTGAGCATGAACATCCGGTTTTAGTTCTGATATATAAAAAAATTGGACATTCTCATTCCCATTTCTTATAGCAAGAAATTGCTGGCAAAAACTAAGAATTGTAGACTTTTGTTGAAGCCATCAGAGAAGTGACTTCAAATGGAAATTAGCCAACCAAATCTAGACAGACAGGTGTTATCCAGAGCGATACAGTCAGATGATTTTTCTGGATCAGAAAAGATACTGGAGCTGTAAACTGATAGGAACATTCAAATGATAATTTTGGTAAATTTCTGGAGGCTGAGTGTGATCTATCATGGCAACGAGGAATTCTGTGGTCTGCACTCTTAGGAGAGCACATTTTGTTGACTTTAACTCTAGAATCTCCTCTGTGAGTTTCTCAGCATGAAGATCTGAAAAGATTGTCTTGTAACTCTAGCAAAGAAAATGGACAAATAATCGTTGAAGAATACATCCAATACTTTCTTCTTAACAAAATTCTAACTCAGAGGAAAGGACTTTGCCAGAGCCTTATCCCAGTGAAAGGGAATTCCTCCCACTCTAAGCCTTCCAAACTCTCTAACCTGATAGGAAGAAAATGGTCAATAAGAGTCAGGGATTAAAAGAAATAGATTGAAAACTCACCAGTCACAGAAGGGAAGAGTCGGAGGAAAGATATATCACTTTTGAAACACTTCAGATCACAGTTCCAAGGGATAGAGCTACCAATAATTGGGATTTAATAAAAATTATAAAATTCTCCCCTTGCCTATTTCTTGCCAACATATCAATATCAACAAGACTCCCATATAATAACTGGATTAAAGCTAAAGGACCTATAAAACCTAGTCCCTATTTAAGGAGTTCTGAGAGAAAGCCAAAGAGGACAAAGAAGGACATTACAAAAGCAAGGATATTACAGAATTTCAAAGCCTCTGGCACCAAGAGAGCTACAGCAAATATTAAACACAGCCTAACCCTCAGCCAGATTAACATAAATCCTAACACTAAGAGCCTGTGAACTTCAGTTTATGTTGGTCCACATGCCATGTATGACTTTCAATAAAAAATTACATACCTGACAAAAGGCAAGAAAATATTAGTCTGAAGAAGTAAAGCAATCATCAGAACCAAACTAAGATGTAACAAAAAATTAATTTAAAATAACTATGATTAATGTATTTAGGGCTACAAAAACAAAAATAGAAATATGTAAGAATCGATGAATAATTTAAGCATAGAAATGCATAGCTCAGAAAGAATAAAAAATAAATGCTTAAAATAATATTAATGAAAATAAAGTGTAACAAAAATGCTTTGATGGGTTTACCAGTAGGCTCACACAACTAAAGAAAGAATGACTCTCATTTACCTGGTTAATATTCATTTATTTCTCAGCTGTAGTTTAGCTATCATTCTCAAAAACACATTCTTTGACCCAGTCATTCCTCCATGTTTTCATACATCATTGGCTCCTCATCTATTAGTGCATAATAAATTATCTTTTAGATACCAATCATCTCTAAGAGACTATGACCATTGTATATAGAAAATAGATCACTTTGCTTTCTTAATTTTTATGGATCAATATTAACTACTACTAATGCAAAAAAAAAAAACTGAAGAATTATCACTAAATTGGTTAATTTTATTTCTATATTTTCCAAAAATCTATGAGTCTATATTATAAAGGTCAAACATCTGAGATATCCAGATTACATTTAAAGTCACCATTGAGAGATCAATAATTAGACAATTTCTTCAAAGATATAATTATAATACTCGAATTATGGTACAAAAATATGAAGTATGATTAGTGTAATGTAACAATTGTCCAAGAAAAGCAGTCTTTAGAAATGTTGCTTTATTGCAAAAAGAGCTTGAATATGAATTTTTATCTTCGTCTAGGTTTGACCTTAATACACTTTGGGAAACAATTAGGTCTCTAATGTTTCTGTATTTATTGTGAGCAGAGATAGTGACTATCATTGTTATGGAATGTATTTTCAAGGGCATTTGTATAGTGAAAACTCTTTGGAAGATATATCTTCATATATCTCCAGAGTAAAGTGCAAATATACTTATTGTGCACTATAAAAGACTCGGGATCTTTAAGATCAGGGTTCATCTCATATAATAAAATCCATTGTGTATGCAGGTATCACCTGAGCTTCTTAGCATTGTCTTGTGGAAATTTGGGCGCAGAGACTTAGACAAAGCTGATAATCTTACCATAGCTATTGTTGCGAGTAATAAGTTGTTATTCGTCTCTGACCCAGGAGTCTCCAGTCTTCTCACGGCATTCATGATACTACAGCAGACTAACTCATTAGTTTACAAGAATCATAAAATATCACATCCATCCCAGTTCTTAACATACACTGGAGGAAAAAAAGACTTCATTTGAAGAATGGGGGCTAATTTTTAAGCAATAACTATTTAATAAGGACAAGAAGTGGTTCTTCTGAAACAATGAGCAATGATAAATCTAAAGAAAGAAGTAAAGGGAGACATAAATAGAGAGAGGACTGAAAGATTGAAAGAGTAAGTAATAGGCACATGTAAGAGAAGAACAACAAATCTGAATTGACAGCTATCCCTCATTTAGTTGATTGCCTGGATGGTCAAATTTATATTGTAGACTTGTTTAAAAAAATGATGTTTCACTCTCATTTTTTACTCTGGCTCTATTGATCACGTTGGAGAAGTTATTATCCCAGTAAATTCAATTTTGAATTTGCATTCAAGATACCCAAGACCCAAAACTACAGCTGGAAATGTTAACTCCTCTATTGGTGAAACAACAAATATCCCTATTTCACAGCTGATATATTACATTACTGGGCTAAATATACAATTATATTTTGATACTCAGTTTTGCATGCTCTGTCATAAGATCAACACTGAATAATAGTTTCATCTTAGATATGCGGATCATGTGAATGTATTGACTGAATCGTGGTGTGAAAGGACCAAATAAGATGTCATGAGGAGAAAACAAACAAATGAATTATATGTACTTTTATAATATGCCTAAATATATATTTACAAGTGACCCTTGAGCAAGAGAGATTGGAATTTTGATATTTATGGGTCCACTTACTGGCAGATTTTTTTTCAATAAATATATTGGAAGTGTGTTTGGTGATATACAATAATTTGTAAAAATTCACAGATGAACCATGTAGCTTAGAAATATCAAAAGAATTTTTAAAAGTTTAGATGTATCATGAATGCATAAAATATTTAGAAACTAGTCTATTTGATTATTTACTTCCACATAATATACATACATTTATTATAAAAAGTTAAAATGTATCAAAACATATGCACATAAACACAGATTATACATAGTACTATTAAATCAAAACTGCATAAAATTAGCTATAGTACATGCTGTATTATAATAATTTCATAACCACCTCCTGTTGCTACTGCAGTGAGCTCAACTATTGCTAGTATCCATTTAAATGCCATCTGATGCTAATTGTCTCTGTACGAAAAGTTTTGTCTCTCCAGTAAATTTTGTACATTACTAAAAAGTGATTTCTCATGATTTTCACATATTTTTCATCACACTTAGTGCAATCCCATAAATCTTGAATAATGCTATGGTAATTATACAGAGTGCCTCAAGTGATGTTGCAAGTGCTCCCAGGAAGCAGAGAACAGTAGTAACATTGCAGTAAAAAGTTGAATTGCTTGATATGTACTTATTTTTTTTAGGTATTTTTTTGCCTGCCATTGCAAGATAAATGAATCCAGTATTAGAATCATTGTTTTAAAAAAAATAAAAGGGCAAATCCATTATACGACAATGTAAGGCAAAAGAATGTGAAGGGTATATAGCTGGAGAATGTGATGCCAAAAAAGGATGGTTTGATAGTTGTAGAAAGAGATTTGGATTTTAAAATGTCAAGATAACAGGAGAAGCAGTTTCTACCAACCAAAAAGTTTTAGATGAATTCTGAGGTATCATTAATAAAGCCATTGAGGAAAAATGATATCTGTCTGAACAGATTTTTAATGTAGACAAAAGTGCCCTATTCTGGAAAAAATAAAAGGAATAAAGGACATTTATTAACAAAGGGCTCTGTGTTACTTTTTATCACTGCATAACAAACTCGTCACTCTTAACCAACTTATCACAAAATTAGTGATTTAAAACAACACCTATTTTCCCATGCTGTTAGGTCTGAGGTCCTCATTTCCTTGCTTGCTATCTACTGGAGACTGCTGTCTGCTCCTAAAAATGACTTGCATTCCTTCTCACATGAAACTTCATCTCCAAATCAGTATGATACATTGAATCCTTGTCATATTTTGAATTTTTCTTACTTTTTCTTCTGACACCAGCTAGAACAAACACCCTGCTCTTAAAGGGCTCCCATAATTGGGTTAGGTCCAAACTCTGTTGTTATAAAGCCTACTGACTTGAGACTTTAGTTACATGAACAAAATCCCTTTCGCAGCAGTGTTTGATTGAATAACCAGGGGAAGGAAATCTTGAAGGCAGGCTATCATTAGAATTTTCCCACTCTAATCTCTTTACAATAACTGAATATTTGTAATACATGGGTTTTTTTTCTCCTATCTAAAAAAATAAGTCCTAAACTTGTTGACACTTATTGTATTAGTCAAGGTTCTCCAGAAATTGGAATATATATGGATATATTATGGGAATTGGCTTATATAATTTTGGAGACTGAGAAGTCTTGCTATGTGCTGTAGGCAAGCTGAAGAACCAGGAAAACCAGCAGTGTGATTCAGTCTGACGCCAAAAGTATGACAACCATGGAAGCCAACAATATAACTCTTAGACTGAGGATAGAAGCCTGAAAATCTGAGGGACCCTGTTAATCCTATTGTCCTAGGGCCCAAGAACTTATTATTCAAGAGTGGGAGAGAAGAATGTCCAAGCTCCAAAAGATAGAGCAAATTAACTCTTCTTTTGCCATTTGCCTTTTTATTCTATTCAGGCTCTCAAACATTTGTATGATGCCTGTCTACATTGGTGAGAATGAATCTTCTTTATTCAGTTCACGAAGTCAAATGCTAATAAATTCTGGAAACAGTCTCACAGATATACCCAGAAAATGTTTACCAGCTATCTGGGCATTCCTTAGCCAACTCAAACTAACACCTAAAATTAACCATCATACTTCCTTCTCAGCAACTTTTACATCATTATCCCACTTTACAGAAAAAAAAATGCTTCAAATAATTGTGTATATCCACATCCTGCAAATCAGCATCTTTTCCCCCACACTATTTATTGACTTTTTTCTGTAAATTATGCTTTTTCTACCTTCACAATTTGTTAAGCATCTGACCACTTCTCCCCACTTCCACCACTATCACTGTCATACAATGCCTCATCATCTTGCATTACTGATTTGAATGGTCTTCTTCCTGTGTCCACAATTGGCTTGGTACAGTTTATTCTCAGAATAAATTATTCTGATGAATATAGGTTGTTTCATGTTACTTCACTTAAAACCCTCCAAAGTCTCTTTTACTTAGAGAGTTCAGAGTGGCCCACAAAAACCATATTATACATTAAATTGCTCTCCTTTTTGTTTTCTCTGTTCCCACAATTGTGCTTTTAAGCACCTGAAGACACTCCTGCCTTATGGTCTTCATTGTTTCTCCTCCTGAAATTTCCATCTGTATATTTCCACAAACTGTCCCTTCCTCATCGCAAGGTCTTCTTGATGAGAATTTGATTGACATCTTATTTAAAGCTTAAACAATGACAAAGTAACAACAATGCTCTTCAGACACTTTTTCCTCTTCTGTTTTTCTTTTTTTTATCATAGCACTTATCACTTTCTAAGTTATGACAATATGCATTTTTATCCCGCTTTTTTGGTCTTTATTCCTCAATTAACTCTAAGATGGTGGTAAATTTTATTTGTTTTGTTTATTATTATATTCCAAAAGGGTATGAAAAAACATAGTTGACTATCCATCTATCAATTCATCATTTATCTATCATTACCTGTGTAAATTAGCAGTATAAGCCTTTGATGCCATGAATTTTCCTTTCAGCATCTGTGAAGATGCATCTTCTAAGTTTTTGTAGGGTGTATTTTATTATTATCCAGTTAATATATTAACATTTCCTTTGAGTTTTTTAAGCCATTACTTATTTAGAATTTATATCTTATTTTTCTAATTACTTGGAATATTATTTAATAACTTATTGCTATTAATTATTATATTTATTCTTTCTGGATCAGAGAATATAGTCTATATTATTTCAATCACTTTAAATTGTTGATAGTTGTTTTATCATTTAGAATATGGTTTATCTTGGAAAATAGTCTATGTACACTAAAAATATGTAAATTCTATATTGGGTGCAGTGTTCTATAAATGTGTGTTAGGCAGAGCTGGTGCATAATATTGCTATTTTCTTATATCATTGACTTATTTTGTTGACTCTAACAATTAATTTAAAAAGAGTATTTATTTCTTCAACCACGATTGTGACTTTGTCCATTTTTACATTAGTTGCATACATTTTTGCTTCATAATCTCTGAAGTTTTGTTATCAGATGTGTACACATTTAAAATAGTTGGCATGTTTACAGTTCCTTTTATGTTTATGAAATATAATTTATTTTTCTGTTAATATTTCTAGAATTGGCCAGGCACGGTGGCTCAGGCTGTAATCTCAGTACTTTGGAATACCGAGGTAAGAGGATTGCCTGAGCCCGGGGGGTTCGACACAAGCCTAGGCAACTTGGTGAGACCTCATCTCTACAATAAATCACAAAAACTAGCTGGGCGTGGTGGCACACATCTATAGTTCCAGCTACTTGGAAGGCTGAGGTGGAAGGATCGCTTAAGCCTAGGAGGTTTTGGGTGTGGTGGCTGTGAGCATGCCACTGCACTCCAGCCTGGGTGACAAAAGTGAACTCCCAACTCAAAAAAAAATTTCTAGAATTGAAGTATTATTTTTTTCTCTGATATTAATTTAGACACACCAACATTCTTATGGTAATTGTTTATTTTGTATATATTTTTCCATCCTTTTACTTTCAATTTGCATCTTTTATACAGATATCATCTGTTAACTTCCTGTAGTTGTACCTTGTTTTTTAATTCATTTTAATAATCTCTGACTTTTAATTAGATTGTTTAATCTATTCATATTTACTGAAATTATTGGTATAGTTGAACTATTGTTAAGATTTATCATCTTGTTTTTTTCTATTTGTTTCTTCTGTTCTTTTTTCTTTGACATTACTTACTTTTCTTATTCAATTAAATATGCTTTAATACTCAATTATAACTTTTCTCTTAGTCTTATATATAATCATCTTTGTGAGTCTGTGTACCTATTTCTGTATGTATGTGATTGTGTGTGTTTAGAGGAGTATCTAGGGATTACAACATATTTTTAACTCAACACATTTTATTATTACATGTTTAACAACTCAACGAAACTTATTATATATTATTACTATTATTAATTTTCTAGAAAAGGACCCACTCTGTTGCGAAAGCTGGAGTGCAGTGAAGGGATTTTAGCTCACAGTAACCTCAAACTCCTGCACTCAAGTGAATTTCCTACCTTAGTATCTCAAGTAGATATGACTACAGGCATAAACCA
This sequence comes from Carlito syrichta, assembly GCF_000164805.1. Lineage (NCBI taxonomy): Eukaryota > Metazoa > Chordata > Mammalia > Primates > Tarsiidae > Carlito > Carlito syrichta. The sequence goes on along the minus strand of NW_007065796.1, from coordinate 117,306 downwards.
TCATGACCAACTTACTTTTAAAAATTTAGATAGGGTCTCATTATGTTGGCTAGGCTCATCTCGAACTTATGGCATCCAGTTATTCTCCAGTCTTGTCCTCTCAAAATGCTGAGATTACAGGAGTGACCTCCTATCCCCAGTCCTATTATATATTAATCATACACAATTGATTCATTATATTATCACCTACCATTGTTATATTTTCACTTAAACTCTTCCTATCCTATGCACTATGACTTTCATCTATTTGATGAATACATAAGCTGTACATCCCACAATACAATGTTGTGACTGTTTTAAATTTTAAATGTCTCTTAAAGAAACTTGTAAAAATAATGAAAGTCTTTTATATTTAACCAAAATATTTAGCAATTTAAATGCTCTTCGGTCATTATTGTACATACACGTTTCTAACCACTGTCATTTCTTTTGAAACTGAAAATCCACTGTCAAATAATCTTAGCCTTTGCTTTCAAAAACATTTACATTTTTTTAATTTTCTGAGAATATGTTTGCTGAGTAGTGTATGATAAGTTGACAGTTTTCTACTCCTATCAATATTTGGCCCATATCATTCTGGCTTATTCCTAGTGAAAAGTTAGAATTGATTCTTTTTATTCTCCTGGATTAAATGTCTTTTCCCTTTGAATGCTGTTAGGATTTTCTTATATATTTATTAAATTTTATATGTATCTGGAAGCTTGGTAGTGGTACTATAATGTGTGTAAGCATGGTTTTCTGTCTTTTTATCCTTTGTGCATTTACATTTTTTATCAAATATAGAGAATGGTTCATGAGAAAAATGATGAGATGAGATGAGAAAAATGATTAATATTTATAGCATATTTAAGAAGAAAAAATTACATAAAGTATACTTATAGTGCATTCTTTGATGTGAACCTTGAGATAAAAGATAGGATATTTATAATGTTTTGTTTAAAGTAAACCTTGATAACATGCAAGATAACATAGAACCTTCATAACATACAAGATAACATAGAACACTTTTTTTCCTAATGATAAATTTGAAATGTTAAGACATAGCTATAGTGTTCTAGATAACAACATAAACTTAAGGAGGCCATTGCTAAGAAATATTAAGTAAAAACCTGAATAATTTAAAATACATTTATAGGAATATGGATATGAAAGAAATTTTACATGTTTAAGCATAAAAATCAAGTCAATATAGAACCTCAAGTAATAAACTATAAAGAAGGCTTATATCTTTTAAAATATATACAATCAAATTTAATTTATTAACACATGATATAAATGACTGAGAAAGACAATGCTATTTTCTAAAACACATAGCCTAGCCCAGTAGTAGAAGTGCATAAAAAGATACTATAATAAAATAAGAATCAAAAACTAATTTTCGACAAAGCCTCCAGAACACACATTGGGGAAAGGACACATTCTTCATAAATGGTGTTTGGAAAACTTGGGATTCATATTTGGAAAAATGAAACTGAACCCATATCTGTCGTCATATACAAAATCAACTCACAATGGATTAACAACTTAGACTTAAGGCCTCAAACTACAAAACTATTAGAAAAAAAGCAAGGCGAATACTTCCAGACTAAGATTTTATATCTAAGACCTCAAAAACACAGACAACAGAAACAAAAACAAATTAGACTACATTAAACTAAAATGTTTCCACATATCAAAGGAAAGAGTCAATAATGAAGAGACAGCTTGTTGAATGGGTGAGAATATTTGAAAACTATTCATCTGACAATATAGTAATAGCCAGAATATGTAAGAAATTCAAACAACTCAACAGCAAAAAGACCAATAATCCCATTAAAAACTGGGCAAAGGATCTTAGTAGACTTTTTCTGTAGGCAAAAATTTACACAGGGCCAATAGGCACATCAAAAAATGCTCCAATCATCAGGGTTATGCAAATCAAAACCGCAATGAGATCTCATCTCACCCCAGTTAGAATGGCCATTATCAAAAAGACAAAAAGCAACAGATGTTGGTGAGGTTGTAGAGAATAGGGAAATTTTATACTGTCAGTGGGAATGTAAATTAGTACAGCCACTATGGAAAATAGTATGTATATTTCTCAAAAAATTAAAAATAGAACTATTCTATGATCCCGTTATACCACTACTGGGTGTTTATTTAAAAGAAAGAAAATTAGTATATCAAAGGGATACCTACTCTTCCATGTGTACTGCAATGCTATTCACAATAAACAAGATATAAGTGTCCATCAATGGATAAATGTATAAAGAAAATGTGATATGTATAAATATAAATATATTTCTATAAAAATATATATAGAAATAAAATTCAGCTGTAAAAGGAACAGAATTCTGTCATTTGCAGTAACATGAGTGAAACTGGAAGACATTGTGTTAAATGAAATAAGCCAGGCACAGAAAGAAAAATATTGCATGCACTCACTCATATGTGGGAGCTGAAAAGTTTATATCATGCAGGTGGAAAGCAGAATGTTGTAATTTTCCCAAGATGGTATATATTAGAGGCTTTTAGTGTGCCTCACCTGTCTGAACACAGTAACATAGTGTGAAAAAACTCAGTGAACTTGAATTCAATTAAGTTGGGTATCCAGTTGAATGGCAAAAATATCCCAGATCCCAGGGAAGAAAATATAGTCAAACAGCTCCTGTGGCAGCATTAGGCAGAGAAAAGTGATTGAAGCCCTGATATACAGGATGGCGTAGAAAGTTTTCCTTTAAGACTTACCTTTCAAATAGGGATCTGCTTAACCCAGGCCACAGGAGAACACCCTGTTTCTACCAAGCCACACAGTTGACTCTAAGAGAGACCAAGAGTCAGTGAGAAGGGAAGACACTCAGGAGAACTACAGGTATTTTTCCAGACTGGGGTCCATGAGAAGGATGCCATTTTAAATCTGGGATCAAACAAAACCATTCATTAATCAGCAATTCCAACAGCATGACTGTAGGCATTTCAGTTTTGGCCCAGAAAGTAGAGCGCTTGCTCTGGAACAAGGGAAGAGACCTCATCCTGGAATATGGCAAGGATTGTGGTAAGTGCCCCAGAATCAGGCGCCAGAATTAGGCACATTGCTGTCACAGGACTGGAGCAGCAGGAGAGCTGCTGAAGTTGTAGTCTCTCCTGGGAAGTAGGACCAGCAGCCAGGGTCAGATTGGTGACCCGGTATCACTGTTGGTCATCTCAGCCTGTCTCTTTGTTCAGTTGGTGTAAGCAACACTGAGGAGCAGAGGAGACCCAACTCCCAGGTACCTGCAATAGCAGCCTGAGCCTAGCAGGGGAGACCCCATTCCCAATCCTGAACTTGCAGCCTGAGTTGCAGAAGAGTTGTTGTAGCCACAATATTGCCTGAACAGCAGGTTGCTAGGCCAAGGTCAATTTTGCAACTCAGACCTGTTCAGCATGTGCTACTGCTATGTGCCCCAGTCTCTTTCCCAAGCTAGTTGAGGTAGTGTGCTCCAGCCATACTGAAGAACAGGAGGGATCCCAGTCCTATGCACCTGAGTAACAATTTAAGCAGGAGGACACCAATTTTGTGCACATGAACTAGCAACCTGAGCAGCAGGATAGTTGTTAAACCTTGTTTCTCATGGGTAGCAAGGCCTGAATTCAGGATCAGCTTTCTGACCTGGAATCGGGCTGTGTGTGCCATTGTGGGGTTCCTCTACCTGCTGTCCTGTCATTTGGGGAACAATGTTCCCTCTAGTAGCAAGGAAGTGCTGGACGCCATTTTTACACATCAGATTAGCAGCCTAAGCTGTCCCATCCTTCCTGGGCAGTGATCCTTGTGCAAGAAGGCCCTCTATGCCTGTCACGTAGACATGTCTCCAACTCCTGCTTGCATGGGCTAGGAGCCTAAGCCACCCCATCCTTCCTGTGAGGGGCCTCCTCCACTCCACGCCCAGGCATATCTCAAAGCATTTGGAACACCTGCTCACCAGGATTGGCAGCCTGAAATCCCTCACTTTTGCCATGCAGAGATTCTGCTGTGGGAAGAGGACTTCACTGCTCCAGGCTCATGAATCTCCACAAGCATTCACAGAACCTAAATTGGTAGCTGAGCTGGCCTACTCCTCTGGTACAGAGTTGTGGTGAAGTGATGCATTTTTTTGCTCCAAGCCTGGACATACTCCTAAATATTGGGTACACTTGCCTGCTTGGATAAAACTGCCTGAACTACCCTTTCCTTGCTCTGAAACAACCTTTGTGACACCATTGGTACCTTGCTCCTTCCTAGGGGACCTGGTCTCAGGCATCTGGAGCAACTCCTTCACCTGGATCGGCAGCCTGAGCCACCTCACCTCCACTATGCAAGAATCTTGGTACAGTGGTGCTCCCCACACTTTACACCCAGACATATCTCCAGACAGTCAGTGCACCTGCACTCCTGTATAGCAGACTGAGCTGCCTTCCCCACCACAAAGATATTCCCGTAATGGTGATGACTCTTCACTGGAGCATGCTTTCAGGCAGTTGGTGCACCCACTTACCCAGATTAGGAGCCTGAGTTGCCCTTCCTTCTTTGAGCAGAGATTCTGGTACAATAGCACACTCTCTGTTCCACACCCTGACATATCTCCAGGCTTCCAGTGCGTCTTACCCCTGGAATAAAGCCTTGATCTCCTACTTCCTTCCTATACAAAGAACCTGGTGCATCAATATTCCCTCTTCCCCACACTTAGCATCACCGACACTTTAGACACACATGTGGCCATGGACCAAGAATCTGAGCTGTACCTCTTTCTCATGCAAAGACCCTGCCGGGGCGGTGATCTCTCTACCCCTTCCCCAGGCTAGAGGCATATCTGCTCCACTGGAGTAGGATTTTGATTTGCCCCTCACCTTCTGCAAATGACTTGTTACAATAGCTGTTTATTTACTCCTCTCTGGGAAATATTCCTAGACGTATAACATAACCACTTACCTGAATTAGAAGTCTGAGCCACCCCTCCCTTCAGAGGCTGAGTTCGTGGTGAAGTGGCTTTCTCCCAGTTCAACACCCAGACATATCTCTAGGTATCTGAAGCACCCACTGTTCTAGATTAGGAATTTAGGCCCCCCTTTCAGTCCCATGCAGAGAGCTTAAAGCAGCAGAGGTATTCCAGTACCATGCCTGAGCACACCTCTGGGAACATGGCTTCACACTAGACTCTGTCTCCAAACTATGCCTGTGCTTACCATCAGTGGACCTTTAGGTGAGTCTGCCTAGTCTAGCCCGGCTCATCTTGGCTCCCCTCTGTCTAGGGAGCTCAGAACACTATGCACACCACAGATTCACTACTACTTGAGACAATGAGAGCCTTTCCCAGTAAACAAGGATCAAGTAAATACCCATTCATGTCAGTAGTAGGTTATCTGTAAATACAAACTACTGGCTTGGAGGTGAAATGATGCAACACAATAAGAAATCTAATGATTCCAGTGCACACCTCTGAAGAACAAGACAAGCTTCCAAAGACCCCTGCCATCCCAGCCCCATAGTAGCCAGTGAATCAGCCCACACCCCCAGTACATTGCTACTATAACTAACACTCATGAAAGTCTCTCTCTCTCTCTCTCTCTCTCTCTATATATATATATATATATACAGCATATATATATATGCTATCTATATACAAGAAACATATACAGACTAATTGCCACTGAAAGAACCAGAACCAAATCCAAAGCACCTTGCACAGCAAACACTATAGCCAAATCACCAAATGAAAAAAAACAAAAAAGAAAACAAAAAAACCCAACTAAATAAAAGCAAGTTCAAAAGAAAAGATAGTACATATAGATTAGAAATAACCAAAGAAACGATTCTGAAAGTATTAATAAATAGTGTTACCCTTTCAAATGGGCATATTAACTCTCTACCTACAGAACCTAAACAAAATGAAACCCAAGAAACATCAGATAAAAAATTCAGAATATTGATTTTAAAGAAACTCAGTGAGATCTAAGACTCTAAGAGAAAGTTGATAACCAGCACAAAGACGTCAGTAAAACAATTCAGAATATAAAAAGAGAGATTGGCACCATTAAAAAAAATTGAAATAAATACAAAATGCAGTTGGAAGCTTTAACAGTAGGTTAAACCACATATAAGAAAGACTCTTACAGGGTTGGAAGACTGATCTTTTAAAGACAAAAATGGAAAAAAAGAGTTATAAAAAATGTAAAAAGGCTTTGTGACATACAGGATTATGTAAAGCATATAGATCTATGAATCATAAACATTCTAGTGTAAAAGAAGGTTAAAGTAAAAAGTGTGGAAAACCTATTCAAGAAACTAATTTAAAAAAACTTCTCTGTTTAGGCCTCCCTTTTGTCCCCACTTTGCCTGGTTTGAGATCAGGTACTCTTATGGATGTTGTTTCCCCTCCACCACCCACCCAACCCAGCAGTATCCTGCTACTGCCAAGCCCTTTCTTAAAGATTATGATAAATGTTCAGGATCCACTTATGAGTGAGAACATGTGGTATTCTGTTCTTTGTTTCCGGATAGATTACTGAATCCATCCAAGTTGCTGAAAGTCCACATGTTTGTCCTTCTTTATGGCTGCATAATATTCCACTCTGTATATGTATCACATTTTTTTTGTTATTCAGTCTAGCTTTAATGGTAAGAACCGTTGGTTCCATGTTTTTGCTATTATGAATAGTGTTGCAATAAGCACATATGTGCAGGTATCTTTTTTGTAGAATGATTTGAGTTCCTCCATGTATATTTCCAGCAAGGGGGGTGCAGGGTCATATGGAATGTCAATTTCTAGTTCTTTCAGAAATCGCCACACTGTTTTCCAAAGAGGTTGCACTAGTTTACATTCCCACCAGCAGTGTAGAAGCATTCCTTTTTCTCTGCATCCTAGCCAGCATCTGTTCTTGTTTGTTTTATTAATGATGGCCATTCTCACCGGGGTTAGGTAGTACCTCAATGTTGTTTTGATTTGCATTTCTCAGATGATTAGTGAAGCTGAGCACTTGACTACTTGTATACCTACTCATAAATTGTACTCCACATCTTTCAAAAAAAAAAAAGTCAAGGGTTTTTAACATGTTAGGTTTTAATATTATATGTATTCATATGAATTGCTTTAAACTAGTTTTAGCAACAAAAAGAATATTTTGACTTTTCATATATCCTCCTGATAATGCATACGTATTTTTCGTTCTCCTCTACTTCTTCTGAATTGGGCTGCTCTTTACCCACTAAACATTAAATCATATGTTTTAAGTATTTTTTTCCTTCACTTTAGGTTTTGTCCACATTGTTCTCTCAACTTTGATTATGGTTCAGGAATTTGTTCAAGGGTGTGTTCTTACTTTTGCATTTTCTTCATTTTTCTTTTGCTATTCACTTTGATATGTTCCATTAGCACATATATGTAAGTACTTAAGTTCTTCAGAAACAATAAAATTGCTTATTCTGCTTTAAAAAAAAAACTTCTCTGGTCTTGAGAGAGGTTTTGACATTGAGATTCAAGAAGTTAAAGGGACTTCTACAAGGTGCATCACAAAAAGAATCTCACCGGAGCATATAGTTGCAAGACTATCCAAAATTAACATGAAAAAAATGCTAAAAACAACCATAGAGAAGTGGTGAGTTATTGGCAAAGGAAATGATATTAGACTGACAGTGAACCTCTCAGCAGAAACTCCACAAGCCAGAAGAGAATGAGGTGTAAGAAAAAAAGATGCCAGTCAAAAATTTTATATTTTGAAAAACAAAGTTTCATAAATGAAGATATAAAATCTTTCTCTGAGAAACAAACTCTAAAGGAATCTGTCACCACTAATTCAACTCTACAAAAGATGCTCAAAAGAGTCCTAAACATGAAATGATGATACTACACAAAAGATCATATAAGTGCAAAGCCTGCAGATTCCATAAAGCAACTACACATTTGAAATCCCAGGGCAGTTAGCTAATAGCACTATGGCAGGAATAAAACTTCACATATCAATATTAACCCTAAATGTAAATGGCCCAAACACTTGACTTAAAAGATATAGAGTAGCAAACTGGATTAAATCAAGACCCAACAATCTGTTGCATACAAGAGATCAACCTATTGGCCAAAGAAAGCCACAGATTCAAATTAAATGGGGGAAAACAAAGATGAGCAGGAGTATTCGTCCCCATATCATACAACAAAGACTTTAGACCAACCACAGAATAAAAAGCAAAGGCAAGCATTATATAATGGTAAAGGGTGAAATTCAACAGAAATATTTAACTATCCTAAATAAAGAGAGTGCCACAAAAATGTATACTCATTTTAAGAAAGAAAAAACTGTATTACAATAGTAATACTGCAATACTCAATATATATATATATCAATAACAAAAGATGATTACAAAGCATGTTTGATTTTGCAATTACAAGAGGTGCTCCAAGTGACTACTATCAGCGTCCAGACACTTCAGATTAAAGCTAACTAAAAGTAATACATAGATAACATCTCTCAAAATGTATATACTGTTTTTGGCTCCTCCTGTATCTACACACCCAAATTCTTTCAGTAAATACTACTTGACCTTAGAAAACATATTTATAACAATACAGTAATATCAATAGCATGGGACTTCAACATTCCCTCACATCATTAGACAGATCACTGAAGCAGAAAATCAACAAAGAAACACTGAATATAAACTGGACTATAGACCAAATGGACCAAACAGACATGTACAGATTATTCCATGCAACAATTGCAGAATATACATTCTTCTCATCTCTACATGGGTGAGAACATTCTCCAAAACAGACCATATCTTTGACCGTAAAATAAGTCTCAATGAATTTAAAAACATCAAAATTATACCAAGCATCTTCTTGGACCACAGTGGGATATAAATAGAAATCAACACTAAGAGGAACTTCCAGATCTATACTATTACAAGGTAACTGATCAACTTGCTCTTTAATGCTCTCAGGTGAACAACAAAATTGAGGCAGAAATTTAACAAACGAAATCTTGTAAGCAAATAGAGACACAATATAAGCAAAACCTCTGGGATACAGCAAAAGCAATGATGAGAGAAAGGTGTGCAGCAATAAATGCCTTCAGAAAAGATCTGAAGTCAACAGCTTATGCTTGTACCTCAGAAATTAAGAAAGATCAGAAAGAAAAATATAACCCAAAATTAGCAGAAGAAAAGAAATAACAAAGATCAGAGTAGAGCTAAATGAAATTGGGATTCAAAAAATGATACAAAGGGTCAATGATTCAAAAAGTTAGTTTCTTGAAAACATAAACAAAATTGACAGGCCACTAGCTAAACTAAGATAATCAGAGTAACTAATAAAATCAGACTCAAGTAAATACAATCAGAAATGACAGAAGTGACATTACAACTGATACCACAAAGATACAAAAGATCATCAGAGACTCCTATGAACACCTCTATGGCAACAAACTGAACATTCTAGAGGCAATGAATAAATTCCTGGAAACATACTTTGTCCTAAGACCGAACCAAGAAGAAATAGAAACCCCAAATCGACTAATAATAAGCAATAGAATTGAATTAGCAATAAAATATCTTTCAACAATAACAAAAGACCAAGACCAGACTGATTCACAACCTAGTTTTAGCAGATGTACAAAGGAGAGCTGGTACAATTCTCCCTGAAACTATTCCAAAAAAATTGAGAAGGAGGGAACCTTCTATAACTTACTTTATGAAACCAGTATCATCCTGACACTAAAGTCAGTCAAGGACACAACAAAAAATAAAAACTACAGGCCAATATCCCTGATTAACACAGATGCAGAATCCTCAACAAAATATTAGCAAGCTGAAAAAACTAATCCATCACGTCAAAGTAGGTTTCATTCCAGGGATACAAGAATATTTTAATATCCTCAAATCAATAAATATGACTCACGACATAATCAGAAGTAAAAACAAAAAGAAAACATATGATTATCTCAATAGATGCAGCAAAGGTATTCAGTAAAATCCAACATCTCTATGATAAAAACCCTCAACAACTAGACATTGAAAGAACATACCTCCTAGCCTGGGCAACATAGCAAGACCTCATCTCTACAAAAAATTATCCAGACATGTTGGTGCATGCTTTAAGTTCCAGCTACTTAGGAGGCTGAGGTGAGAGGCTCACTTAAGCCTAGGAGTTTGAGACTCGAGTGAGCCATGATTGTGCAACTGTACTCCAGTCTGGGTGACAGAGTGAAAGCCTGATTCAAATAAATAAATAAATAAATAGTTACATACATATATACATAAATAAGACCATACCTCAAAATAATAAGTTCCACATTTCAAACCCACAGCCAACATCATATTTAATGGGGAAAAGTTGAAAACATTCTTTCTCAGAACTGGAGCAAGACAGGGATGTCTACTCTCAGCACTCCTATTAATTATTTTACTGGAAGTCATATCAAGAGTAATCAGGCAAGAGAAAGAAGTAAAAGGCATTCATACCATGGAATACTATATATGCATATGTACATGCACCATGGAATACTATGCAGCCACAGGAAAGAAAGAAATCACGTCCTTTGCAGCAACATGACTGGAGATAGATAATGTCCTCTATCTGTACTGAATTAGTACAGAAACAGAAGACCAAGCATCGCATGTTCTCACCTATATAATGTTCTCACCTATATAATGTTCTCACCTATATAAAGGAGCTAAATGGCCTCAAAGACGAATTAAATAGATGCTGTGACACTAAAAGAGGTGAAGCATGCAGGGGGCTTAGGGTTTACCTATTGAGTGCAATGTTCACTATCTAGGGAATGCATCACATGAAAATCAATTCCCACCAGTATACCATGAGTCCATGCAACAAACATGCTCTTGTACCTTCTGAATCAAAAATAAAATAAAATAAAAATAAAGAATCAGAAAACTGAATGGTAGTTACCAGAAGCTGGATAGAGTGGTGGGGAGAATAAAGAGCAATTGGTGAATGGGCACAAATATACAGTTACATAGAAGTAATAAGTTCTAGTGTTTGATAGCACAGTATGGTGACTAGAGTTAGCAACAATACATTGCATATCAAAACAGCTAGAAGAGAAGATCTGAAGTGCTCCCAGTACAAATAAATGATAAGCGTTTGAGGTGATGGATATCCTAAATACACTGTTTTGAACATTACACACTGTATAAATCAAAGTATCACATGTACCTCACAAATATGTACAACTATTATGTATTAATTAAATGTTTAAAAAAGATTATTAGTCCTTATTTATATTTTTCTACAGTTAGAATTGATAGGCATTCTGATTTTCTAGTCGGAATCAAGATGGAAATAGCAATTACATGCTATATTTAAACTTTAAGTTTTGCCTTTTAAAACAAAGTACTTATAAAAAGGCATGATAGGCAGGTCTAAAAATTCTTTATTCACATAATTACTTGAAATTAGTTTGAGCTTATTATAGGAAGAAAATCTCTGGTTTCTTCTGTGAGATGTTTAATGAAATGAAAAAGAAATAAATAAAGCACCAGATACTCTAAAATGGAATGACGTTACTACTGATACTTTAAAACTTATCATCTGCTTCAGGCAAAAAAATTTAATTAAAAAAATGAAGTGTCTTTACAAAAACAGCTGCATTATTCATGCATTTACAATGAGCCTTTGAATCTAACTGAAATAAATGAAAACTGACAGCATAACAACCAAAGGAGAAAAGAACACAGATTTGGTGTTATCATCCAAAATAATGTATTTAAACAAATGGACAATTAGGTGAAATTACTGGTAAATTTAGTAAATAAAACCAATTGTTTCACTCTGCTGATATTTCCAATCATTAAAAATTGTAAATATGATAACTTTAAGCAGAAAGAAAACTCAAGGCTCTTTGAATATTAAAAAAAAATGAACTTATTGTTACATGAAGTTTTGTCCAGTCTCTCACACAAAAGTATCCAAAAAATTCTCTTTAGCACTATACCAAAGAATACTTTTAGAAAGTCTATTTATTCCTATAAAGTGAGGGGAAAATAAAGTAAGTTTCAGAATCCACTTTTCTTGATTTTGATCTAGTATTCTCTCTTTTATTTTTTGTATTCTACTCTACACAAAGCACAACAGTTAAAAATTTGTTGTAGAATATTCAATATAAAAGTGGCTATACTCCCTAATTAACCAGGCATGTTGGTGCCTGGCAAATAGGAAGTTTAACCAAGGTTGGTATTAAGTAAACATACACATACCATTCTAGAACTAGCAGAAAATTTAATGATTTTGTAATCCAATAGCCCATTTAACATGAGAAAAACAAGGAGGTGAGTTTCCTGTCTTTCTAAAGGGGTTCATCCTACCATATCAAAATGTATCAGTGTTTAGCCCTTTATTTAGTGCTTACACATTCTCTGATAAAATGACAACACTCTGTTAATTAACAAACTTTCCATAAGGCTCTATTTATTTCCTCCATTTAGAGCACTAAATGAGTGAGTTATTTTTACATCTATATAGTTGGCAAAATTTTTGTATAAAGGGCCAGATAATAAATATTTTAGGCTTTGTGGGCCAGATGGTTTGTCACAACTACTCAACTCTGCAAAAGCAGCCTTAGATAATACATAAATGAACAAATATGGTTGTATTCCTATACAATTTTGCTGACAAAAGCAAGTGGTACAAGATAGCTCTTGACCCTGGTCTATAACTAGATAACCGTTATCTATATCAATAATAACTTTATGTGTATTTCATGAATTTTTACTCTGTGTATATCACTATTATATCATTTGCTAAACTGTATTGTAAATGCTTGTCCTCTCCCCCATCTGCACACAGAGGCTAAGGTTCTGAAGCGTAGGAACTTTATCTCTTTATGTGACTAAAAGCAAGTTGGCAGAATGAATTTTATCCCTTAAGTATTACAGCTCCAAGACCAATGGAAATCTCACAGTAAATATTTTCAAAAGCATGTTCAGCCAGTTTCTCATTTCAGGAGATGCTTACACAAAAATTAGTTTATTATCAAATAAATACACAGATATTGTATGATATGAATCTCATTTGAGAGTCACAGATGTATTAACATAGTAAAAGCCATGGTAAATATCTGCCATAGAAAATCAATTGCTTCTAAAACATATTAGAAAACATACGTTTTAAATTCAATGCCTGTTATCATCTTGAACAACATATTTCTTCTTTCCCCTCTTCTATATCTCCATTCTTCATTATTTATATAGCTGTGGGTACTAGGCAGTATGCTACACTGGGTATGCCAACTTCAAACTTATTAAAGATGTCTTGAGTCAATAAACATTTTAAAAAGCATTTGAAATGCCTTTTTTTTTAAACAATAAGATTCATTTCTTTAGGTTTTAGGTTCACAACAAAGTTAAAAGTACAGAGAGATCTTGTATACCCTTGACCCCACACATACATAGCCTCTTCCACTAACAACATTCCCCATCAGAGTGGTACATGTGTACAAGTGGTGAACCTACATTGACACATGATTATTACCCAAAGTTCATAGTTTACTTTAGGGTTCTCTATTAGTGTTCTACGTTCAGGAGTTTTGACAAACGTACAATGACATGTATTCGCCATTTTATTTTATATTATCATACAGAATAGTTTCGCTGCCCTAAAAACCCTTGTGTTCCACCTACTCATCTTTTTTTTTCTCGCTAATCCCTTGTCAAATACTGAATTTATTGCTATCTTCATAGTTTTGCTTTTTAAAAATAATGCCATATAGTTGTAATCACACAGTTTGTAACTCTCATCGCTATTTTGTTTTTTTAGTTGGGGTCTCATTCTGTCACCCAAACTGGAGCGCTTGATCTTTTGGGCTCAGGTGGTCCTTCTCCCTCAGTCCCCGGAGTAGCTGGGACTACAGGTGCATACCATCATGCCTGGCTAATTTTTTTATTTTTGTAGAGAGAAGGTGTCACTATATTTCCCGGGTTGGCCTCAAACTCCTGTGCTCAAGCAATCCTCCTGTCTTGGCCTCCCAAAGAGCGAGGACTAGCACATATGAGTCACTGTAGCCTTTCCAAATTGGCTTCTTTAACTTATAAATATGTATCTAAGTTTCTTTTTATGCCTTGATAATTCATTTCTTTTTAGTGCTAAACAACATCTCATTATTGTATATAACACTATTTGTACACTCACCTACTGAAGGACATCTTGCTTGCTTCCATGATTGACAATTATAAATAAAGCTGCTATAAACATCCATGTGCAATTTTTGGGGGGATGTAAGTTGTCAACACATTTGGATAAATACCAAGGAGTGTAATTACTGGATCATATGGTAAGAGTATGTTTAGTTTTCTAAGAAACTGTCAAACTGTCTTCCAAAGTGGCTGCACCATTTTACATTCCTGTTAGCAATGAATAAGAGTTCCTGTTGCTCCATATATTTGCCAGTATTTGATGTTGATGTGAAATGTCTTTTAGAGTTCTGTTTCTTGAAAAAAACTAGACAAAAATAAAAGAAAAGAAGTCATTTCCTTACATTCATTTGTATTGTGTTCAAATATCTTAATTATAAATGATTGCAAAAGATTGTTCTGGGTGCTAGAACAATATCTTTGAATGAATTTGAATTTCAGGATCCATTACTTCCTTTATTTTATTTTTATTTTTTATGATTTTAATATTTTTTTTATTTTGAAATTTTGGGTACAATTAAGGGTTAGGTATACAAATGTTCACTGTGCAGGTATCCTTGTTGATGAGGTGTGCCCCCCTTTCCCCAGACAGATATCGACTACCGTTGATCCTACCTTCCTTCCCCTCCCTGCTCCCCGCATAGTTTCCTGCTGCTGTCAATCCTTTTCTTATAGTACTACGGTAGTTGTTCAAGGTCCACTTATGAGTGAGAACATGTGATACTCAGATCTTTATGTGTGAGATCACTCAGTATTATATACTCTAATTCCATCCAGGTTTCTGCGAAATTCATAATTTTGTTCTTTTTCATGGTTGTGTAATATGCCATTGTGTATATGTACAACATTTTTTAAATCCAATCCTCTTTTCATTGACAGCATGGTTGGTTCCATGATCTTGCTATTGTGAACAATGCTGCGATAAACATATGTGTGCAGGTATCTTTTTTATAGAATAATTTGAGTTCTTCAGGGTATATTCCCAGTAGGGGGATTGTGGAATCAGATCGAAGGTCGATTTTTTGAGCATTTAGGAATTGCCACACTGATATCCACAGAGACTGTGCAAGTTTACATTCCCACCAATGGTGTAGAAGTGTTCCCTTTTCACCACATCCTCTCCAGCATCTGTTATTTTTTGAGTTACTGATGATGGCCATTCTTACTGGAGTTGGGTGGTATCTCAGTGTAATTCTAATTTACATCTCCTTGATGACTAGTGAAGTTGAACATTTATTCATATATCTGTTGACTGCTCATATGTCTTCTTTTGAGAAGTGTCTGTTCCTATCTTTTGCCCACTTTGTAATGGGGTTTTTGCTTTTTTCTTTTCAGCATGTTTGAGTTCCTTGTAGATCCTTGATGTCAGGCCTTTGGCAGATATGGATTGGCAAATACTTTTTCTCAGTCTGTGGGCTGTCTCCCTTCTCTTTTGATGATTTCTTTGTCTTTGCAGAAGATTGTCAGTTTAATGAGGTCCCACTTGTCTATCTTATCTCTTATGGCCTGTGCATTTCAGGTTTTGCTCAGGAATTGGATGCCAGTTCCAACTTCCATAAGGGTGTGTTCTGCATTTTCTAAAGTTCTTATGGTTTGAGGCTTTACATTTAAGTCTCTGATCCATTTAGAGTTAATTTTTGTGTATGGGGATAGATAGGGGTCCTGACTGAATCTTCTGCATGTGCTCAGCCAGTTTTCACAGCACTATTTACTGTAGGTTCTCCTCTCCCCAGTGGTGGGTAGTGGAGGCTTTGTCGAAGATAAGTTGGTTGAGAAATTGAGGTTTTGCTTCTGGAATCTCACTTCTATTCCATTGGTCTATATGCCTGATCTTCTATCAATACCAGGCTGTTTTGAGTACTATAGTTTTACAGTAAAGTTTAAAGTCTGGTATTGTGATAACCTCCTGCTTTGGTTTTGTTTGCTGAGGATTGTTCTGGCTATTCTTGGTCATTTGTGTTTCCATATGAATTCCTATACTGTTTTTCTAGATCTGGAAAGAATATTGCTGGTAATTTGATGGGCATTGCATTAAATCTGTAAATTGCCTTTGGTAAGATGGACATTTGAATAATGTTGATTCTTCCAATCTATGAACATGGAACATTTTTCCACATGCTTGTGTCATCTTTGATTTGTGTCATCTTTGATTTCTTTGAGCAGTGTTTTGTAGTTTTCATTGTAAAGGTCTTTCACATCTCTGGGTAGGAAGATGCCAAGGTATTTCATTTTTGTGTGTGTGTGGCTATTGTGAATGAGATTGTGCTTTTTATTTGGGTTTCTGTTTGTTTATTATTGGTGTAAAGAAATGCAATTGTCCTTTGCATATTTATTTTGTACCCTGAGACTATGCCAAAGCCTTTTATCAGTGCAAAGAGGTTTTTGACAGATTCCCTTGGTTTTCAAGGTATACAATCAGGTTGCATGCAAAGAGAGATAACTTGACTTCCTCTTTTCCTATTTGAATACCCCTGATCACCTTCTCTTTTCTGATTGCCCTAGCCAGGATTTTCAACACTATATTGAACAGGAGAGGTGAGAGTGGGCATCCTTGTCTTGTTTCAGTTTTCAGGGGAAATGGTTCCAATTTTTGTCTGTTTATGAGTATGCTGGCTGTGGGTTTCTTGTAGATGGTTTTTACTATTTTGAGGTATGTTCCACGTGTGCCTAGATGTTCGAGGGTTTTTATCAAGAAGGGGTGCTGGATTTTATCAAAAGCTTTTTCTGTATCTAATGATATAATCGTGTGATTTCTGTTTTGATGTCTGTTGATGTATTTAGTTACATTTATGGTCTTATGAATGTTGAACCAGCCTTGCATCCCAGCCTACTTGTTCATGATGGATGATTTTTGAGATGTGTTGTTGAATCCAGTTTGCTATGATCTTGTTGAGAATTTTAGCATCAATGTTCATCAGAGATATTGGCGTGTAGTTCTCTTTCTTTGTTGGGTCTTTACCAGGCTTTTGTATCAATGTGGTTAGCTTCATAAATTTGGAGAAAGTTCCATCTTTCTCAATCGCCTGGAATGCTTTCAGTAGGATTGGTATCAGCTCCTCCTTTGATGTCTTAAGAATTCTCTTGGAAAGCCATCTGGTCCAGGACTTTTTTTGGTAGGTAGTTTTCTTATGACATAGTCAATTTCCTGGATTGTTATTGGCCGATTTAGGGTCTCAATTTCTTCGTGTTTCAACCTCGGGAGGTTGTGTGGTATCATAAAGTCCTCCATTTCCTTTAGGTTTTTAAGTTTGTTTCCATACAAGTATACATAGTAGTCTCTGATAATCTTTTGTATTTCTTCGAGGTCAGTTGTGACTCTATCTTTTGTGTTTCTGATTGTGTTTATTTTGGCTTTTTCTCTTTTTCTTGGTCAGTCCAGCTAGGGAAACATCAATCTTGTTTATTCTTTCAAAGAACCAGTTTTTTGTTGCATTGATATTTTGTATTATATTTTTGTCTTATATGTCTCGGATTTGGGCTTTTATTTTGGTGATCTGGATTCTTCTGCTCAAGTTAAGGTTGTGGTGGTCTTGTTAGGCTGTTAATTTGTGATTCTTCCATTTTCTTCATGTACGTTTGTAGAGATATAAATTCCCCTCTTACTACAGCTTTCATGGCATCCCAGAGATTTTGGTAAGATGTTTCTTCATTTTCATTTATTTCCAGATATATTTTAATCTGTTTTGATTTCATCATTGACCCAGGAGTTGTCTGGCATCATGCTGTTTAGTGTCCATGTCTTTTTGGGTTTTGGGGGAACCTTGTTGGTGTTGATGTTTATTCTTATTCCACTGTGGTCCGAGAAGGTCCATGGCAAAATTTCAATCTTTTGAAATTTGTTTATGCTTGTTTTATGGCCAAGGATGTGGATGATCTTAGAATATGTTCCATATGGTGATGAGTAGAATGCATATTCTGTGGTCATTGGGTGGAGTGTTCTGTAGGTATCGTTTAAGTTTATTTGGTCAGAAGTCACATTGAGGTTCTGGATCTTGTTGCTGATTTTTTGTCCTGATGATCTGTTTTGAGTTGTGAGTGGGATATTAAAGTCCCCAGTTATGATAGTGTTACAATCAATATCATTTCTGAGTTTTCCTAGAAGCTGCTTTATGAAAGTTGGTGCTCCCATGTTGGGTGCATATATGTTTAGGATGCATATTTCTTGTTGATGGATTGAACCTTTTATCATTATGTAGTGGCCTTCTGTATCTTTTTTAATTTTTGATAGCTTGAAGGGTATTTTGTCCAAGATTAAGATTGTGACTCCTCTTTTCTTTTTTTTCTGTTCACCTGAAATTTTGCTTCCCATCCTCATACTTTCAGTTTATGAGTGCTCTTTCTAGTGAGATGAGGCTCATGGAGGCAATATATTGTTGCCTGGTGATATTTTATCCATTTTGCTATTCTATGTGTTTTCAGTGGTGCATTTAGTCCATTCACATTCAGGCTAATTATTGAAATGTGAGAGTTGATCCCTATCATGAGGTTCTTATAGAGTTGTTGTTCCTGTTTATTTGTTATCTTTCTTTTGGTTTTGGGGTTGGTTCATGTGTGTTTTTAATCTTTTTCCTGTACTCTTATGAAGAACGTTGCTCTTTTTTCCTTTTCTTTTGTGTTTAATACTTTCTTAATTGTTTCTTGTAGAGATGATCTGGTGACAGCGTACGTTCTTAGGGTTTCGATATCTGGGAAAGTTTTTAATTTTCCTTCACTGATGAAGTTTAGCTTGGCTGGGTAGGTTATTTTGGTTGAAATTGTTTATCTTTAGAACTTTGAAGATAGGGTTCCAAGCTTTCCTAGTCAGAAGGGTTTCTGTAGATCAATCTGCTGCTATTCTAATTTGTCTTCCATGGTAAGTAATCTGACCTTTTTCTCTTGCTGTCTTTAGGATATTTTCCTTTGCCTACTTTGCTTAGGTGAATTATTATGTGTCTGGGAGTTGGTCTTCTCATGCAGGGGTTCTCTGAATCTCTTGTGTTTGAATTTTCACATCACTGATGAGATGAGGGAAATTTTCTTGAATAATTTCATGAAATGTTTGTTCCAGAGTTGTCTCTGTCTCTTTCTGCCTTAGGAAGTCCAATTACTGTTAGGTTCAGTCTCTTGAAGTAGTCGCTCATCTCTTGAAGGTTTTGTTCTGTCTTTTTAAGCTTCTTTTTGATGTTTTTGACAGTTTGGGTTAGTTCTATATTTTGGTCCTTATGCTCTGAGTTTCTTTCTTCTGCTTTGCTAATTTTGCTTTCCATGCTTATCAGGTTGTTATATATGTCAATCACAATATTCTTTACTGCTGTTATCTCAGTTATCAACTCATTCCTAGGTTCCTCTTGCCTCTCCTCAATTCTTTTAAATCTCTCTATTAATACCTTGATATCTGGGTTTGTAGTTTGAGACTAGTCATTCTGAGGGCTCTTCTTTTTTGCATTCCAAAGTCTGTTTTCTCAGTATCTGACCTCCCAGGGGTCTGTGAGAGACCCATTTGTTTTTTGAGTTGGAGTCTCACTCTGTCGCCCAGACTGGAGTGCAGTGGCCACTCCTGGCCACTGCAGCCTTGACCTGCTGGGCTCCAGCAATCCTTCCACCTCAGTCTTCCAAGTAGCTGGAATTACAGGCACACGCTACCACACCCAGCTGATTTTTTGATTTATTGTAGAGATGAGGTCTTGCTGCCCAGGCAGGTCTCGAACCTGCAGGCTCAGGCAATCCACTCACCTCAACCTCCCAAAGGCCCAGGATTACAGGCTGAGCCACCGAGCCCGGCTCATATTCTTCTTTTTGATTTGCTTCATTTCTGTAGATTTTTCTCTCCCCCTTTCTCTCCCCTTCTTTAATTCTGTTTTTCAGGGAAGGTGGGGTTGCTTTTACTTCTTTTGTTCATTCTCCTGTTCTTCTTTATGAGGGTCCTCTGGCTTTGTTCACTTTTGAGACTGGACTGTGGGTTGGGGGCTGTACTTTTTGCAGTTTTGAGCTTTAATTGAAGTGGAAGCTGTGATTCAGAATCTATCTACAGATCCCAGTATCCACCAATAGGTATACGGGCACCCTGGAACCCACTTCCCACTGCCTTGCAATCTGTCCATGCAGTGGGGTTTAGGTTTGCTCCCTGGAGCAAAAGGAGGTAAGTAAAAAGGAAAATAATGGAAGAAGGGGGGTCAAGAGGAAGTTGAAGAGAGAGAAGAGCAAGAGGGAAAACAGACATACATACCAACTAACGAATGAAAAGAGACACAAGGCCAGAAAAGAGTAAAAAACAGACAACCAAAGAAAATTCCCTAGAACATACCAGTAATCACACAAAGACAGTCCAATAAAATCATGACTTCTGATGTGTTCTTCCCTAACACAAACAGGTAGTCTAAATAAAAAAGTGAACAAAACAAACAGTCAAAACAATAAAATAGAAAATCAAAATAAGAAACCAGACTAGCTCTGGGGTCTTTCCTGAGTATCTAAAGTCTCTTCAGCTCTGATCTCTAGCCCCTTCCCTTTGTTCTCATTGCAGGCAAACAGGTTTGCTCATAACTTGGGACAATTCCTCTGGCTTGCTGCCTGATAGGTCTTCCTCAAAGAACTGAGTTGTCAGTGTCTGATTCAACATAGGGGAGGGACTTCTGTCTCCTGTTTTGGTGAGGTTACCTTAGAAAACAAGGTGGAGGCTGAGCGCAGATGGGTGGGGCAACATGAATCTCTGTCTGAAAAATGGCTGCGGTGGGCAGCTCCTCCTTCACCGATCCTCTCTCTCCACTCATCTGGGGCCCCAGATGATCAGCTATGATGGGCAATGATGGTGTGTGTCTGGCATTAGACACTGGGAACCAGCGAGGTAGCTGGGCGCTGCAGCTTGTTGTGTGCAGGCAGCTTGGGGTAGATGAGGGAGCTGGGAATTCCCCAGGCCATAGCTGAGAGCTGCAGTGACAGCAGCTGTTCAGCACCTGGTAACAACCACAGCAGCTTTCCCCTGCAGAGTCCATGGTGCGATGAAGGCAGTTTGCTGCGTGGGACTAATTATTGCAGCCACCCCCATGTAGGCAGTGGCTTCGGGGGCCCATGGAACTGCCCTCAGGAGCCACCCTTTGTGGAGATCTTCACAGTTTGGCTTGTCCCTTCACCATCTTGCCGAGTATTCCCACTACTTCTTTTAATTGAAGGTCTGAGATCCTGGGGTTTGGGACTGACTGACTCCTTGCTGATTATATGTCTTTGTCCATCAGATAGCAAAGTTTTGTAATAGGAAGGACCCAAGAAAGCCTGGAATTATTTTTTGGAGAGCAGACCCCTTGCAGCACAGGCTTCCCCTGTTAGGTAAGTTTTCTAGGAATGCATTGGCATTGTGAAAGGCTGCATTCAGCTACAGTGAATTTTTTTTTTTTTTGAGATTCTTTCAACACATTTGCCCACTTCATCATGGATAATTAGAACTCCTGCCCATACCGTACTGTGATTAGCAGTTTTGGACCAAAAATGGCATGAGCCCCATGTCGCATCCTTCCTATTCATTGATTTTGCCCTGAGATACTTGTTTTGTTTTCCTGGATGAAAAAAGTCCTCAAAGGAAAATGGTTTGCTGGTGTGGAAGAGGTGAAACAAAAAATGGCAGAAGCACTAAAAGGCATCAAAGTTGATGAGTTAAACAAATGTTCTGAGCAGTGGAAAACGTGTCTTGATATGTGCTTTGCATCAAATGGAGAGTAACTTGAAGATGACAAGATCAAACATGTAAGAATAAGTACACAGTTTTTAATAAATAAATTCTGATTTTTGGGTCCCCCTCATATATGTTAGAGAGATTCCTAAATGTATGTCATCAAGTTTAAAAACAGTCTGCCATTACAGAAATAGAAAAAAATGTCAAAAATTTTGGTGATAAAAGGATTGATGAGGGACTAGAACCCTTGCTGTGTTAAAGTAAAAATAAAAGTAGATTTTTAAAAAAAATTTTTAAAGATGTGAGGTACAATTCAGGATTAGGTATATAAGTAATCATTGTACAGGTCAAATTTGGACCTTCCTTTGGTTCTCACTTCACCTGGTTTGAGATCTGGTACCTTTATTGATGTTATGTTCCTCTGCCCCCAACTTCTCCACCCCCACCTCCCTTGGATTGGCTGCTGCCAATCCCTTTTTTATAGTATTTTGGTAAATGCTCAGGAGCCACTTATGAGTGAGAATACGTGGTACTTTTTTTCTGTGTTAGATCACTGAATATTATAGACTCTAAATACATCCAAATTGCTCACATTGGATGAATAATTTAGTCTTTGAGACTGAAGATAAACTGGGTTTGAATGAGACAAGATATTGTGATTGGCACATCAGGTGATAAGCACTTAGACTTCTAAACAGATTCTCTATCCAGAACATTTAATCTATGTGTTATAAGACTATTCTTTAATTTCATCCCCAGTCATGTGATCATAGGTATCAGAAGAAATAATTCCTACTTCTGTAGAATCCATTCTAAATATTACATTAGAACTTAGCATTCACTTAGCATTGCTAAAATGAATATAACAATCTCTTGATAATTCTGAGTATCAGACAGCTTTTGCCACTTGCCAAACGTGACACATAGCAGGCATTAAAAACGACTTTTGACTTGCTACACCAATATAAGGAGAGTTAGAAAATTCCACACTCTTACAAAGTGATTAGATCTTAAGAAGTGATATGCTCCTCTTCATGCTGGCTCTTAATGCTAAACTACTCCCTCCTTCCAACCCTTGTTTACTAAAATAAAACATCTAGGACATTATGAATCATCCAGACATAGTTCAAAAAAAAAGGACCCCAAACACCCTCATGTTGCACTGACTGTGATCCTACTATGTAGGAATTGATTGTTGTTAATTTTAGAAAAAAACTCTGAAGCATAGGTAGTGTTTCCTAGAAATTGCTTTAAATAGAAAGGATAGAGTAAAATAATTAGGGTCTAGACCTAACAGGCAATATGAAAGAAAGAGACAGAATATTCATCAAATCAAACTATCTAGAGAAGTCTTACAGATGGGAGGTTGTCAGGAAATGATGGAAGAAATACACTATAAATTATGACAGATATTGAGAATCATGAAAACTTTAAATTTGATGAGGAGAAATATGATTATAAAAATAAAGTATTATAAAGAAAATGTTAGGTAAATGCCAAAGACTTTCTTTATCTTGATCTTTATTTTAACTCATTACTCAATCTTCACAATTTATTTTGGCAGACATATATTATTTATTTTTTAGTGTTTCTTTTAAATTTGACCATTAATTTTCGCATTTGAATATGACTCATGTATCTCATTAAGTGATATGTAAAATAGCAATGTAATAAAAAAATTCTCAGACAAGAAACACTAGACAGAAATTATGTTTTAAGTTAGTTTATACAAATTTTAATTAAAAATAAATATTTTTATAGTTTAAGATAGAAAGAAAGCTATTTGGGAGAGAAAACTTAAAGACAAGCTTGATAAAACATCTGAATTCTTGCATCTCTTATACTAAAAGGTTGCTAAATGCCTCAGAAATAAATGAACAAAAACTAAAGTAACACTTTTAAAGTGTGACCAGACAAATAGAGTTGGGAGTATCAGTGATTCTTAGGCTGAAAGTATATGAGAAGAAAATAATAAATGAATACATTATTGGTTTACTTAGGACCAATACTGAACTACTTTGTTTACGGGAGCTATCCAAAGTGCATATATAATTTTAGTAATGAAAATATAAAATATTTGCTAATTTCTTTGTGAAAGTAGCTTATTCTATATTTCTTTTAGCCTCTCAAATGATCTCTAGACAATTTGATTGATCAATCATGGGTTAAACCTGGAGTCCATTGGTAAGTTGACAAGAAAAAAGCAAAAACAAAAACAAAATTTCCATGTAATGCTCATTTTCCCAGATAATTTATTCACCAGAAATATGAGGGTCAGATTAAAATTCAGCATCACTATAGCTGACTTATGGCCACATAGTGATTCTTAGATTTCACCACCATTAGATTCCCTGGCTGATGCATTTCTTACTTCTGAGGAGCATATACAAATGATTTAAAATCTGTTATTTCCCACGTGAGGTTATTTATTGGTGAACTGGACCAATTCTTCCTTTTTTAAAAAAGAGTTTCATATGAGGGAACTCCCAAAAATTGGAATTATATTTTGGAAGACTGACTTCTTGTAGTACAGGCTTCCCCTACTACATAAGTGTTTTAGGAACCTATCAGCATCAGTGTATCAGCTAGCATTGTTATTAGAGGCTGCATTTGACTTTAGTGAATATATTTTTGGAGAGTCAACGTTTTTGCCCATTTCATGATGGGTGATTTACACAAACAACCTGCCACACTGTGCTGAGTGTTCAGCAGTTTTTGACCAAAAAAGAGCATGACCCCCATGCCCGACTCTCCCTAATCACCTGATCTAGCCCTGAGTGACTCTTTTTTGTTTCCCCAATGAAAAAAGTCTTTAAAGGAAAACATTTCGCTACTGGGAAATGGTGAAACAAAAATGACAGAAGCACTAAAGGGCATGAAAGTTGAGGAGTTCAAAAACTTTTTTAAGCAGTGGAAAAAGCATATCAACAGGTATATTGCATCAAATGGAGAGTACTTTGAAGGTGACTAAAATCTAAACATGTAAGAATAAATACACAAAATTTTAATAAATAAATTCAGTTTTCTGGGGAGTCCACCTCCCATGCACTCAAGTGAATTGCCCAAGACACCAACTTTTCTGGCAGTTTCTCTTTCAATGTCCATAGAATCTCATTGGGATTATAGACTGTTTTGACCATTTGGTCAAAGTCATTATTCTCTCTCTAGAAACATGCATACCTAAGCAGATACAAAAACAAAACAAGCAAACAACAATAAAAACTAGTCACACAATGTCCTGAGTTTCATAGATTCTCTGAATCTTATCTTTGGAACCCAATTTAATTAAACAGTCTTCCACAAGATGGGTCAGAATAAGTCCTTGGTGTGCCCTTTAGAGGCTGCCTCATAGTGTGACTGTAGTGAACATTGTTGATGCTTTGTCGAGATACCTTATCTCTAATTTAACTCTGTTCTCTCCTTCTTCAGCCTTGCTGTGCTTTCATATCCAATACTGAGGCTCTTTATTGGAAGACTGTCCTCAGACACTGGAACTATTTAACTCACTCCTACAGATAACTGATGCACCTGAGAGTATGCTAGCCAACAGCTAGGTTGGGATAAAAACTGAAGTGTAATTTATATTCCAGCTACCCTTTGAGGTATTGTGCTAAATCCTTTTTCAGTAGGACTTTACATGGAATTGTACCATCTTTGGCTTCTTTCCCTTTCTTACTCTGTTCTTGTAATTCTCTTACCAGTTTCCTCTAGGAGCATTTTATTAATAAATCACTTAGCATACAAAGTATTCTCTCAGGGTTTGCTTTTCACCCAAAACCAGCCATATAATTTAATCATCCAAACCAGAAAAAATATTTGAGAGCAAATGGAGATGCTATTAATAATTATGCTGGCATAAGAAGCATAAATGGCAACAGTCCAGGGCAAATCGGGATACATGCTCATCCCAGGGTAAGAGGATCTTTACAAAGACAGAGCTTGTGAAACCCTTTTATTCAAGGTCTTTAAAAAATATGGCACATTACTAAGTTGCTCTCACTGAACTCTGCTTGACATTTTTGTTGTTTCTGTGTCACCAGTATGAGTTTCTTTTTCTTCATGGTTAACTAATGTTCTTTACAAGACTGTCCCCCCCCCCCACTCCCTACTCCAAGATTCCTCACTTCTCCGTTTTATACCCCTCCCTGACACTGGATTATAATTTGATATCTGTCTTTTCTCTTGGAAACATCCTTACTTCAGTATTTTCTGAGACTTAGTAACAAAAACAAATTCCTCATCTCATATTCTCCTAGAGAGCTGAAAAACACAGATGCAAACTTAACTCTAGCAATAACACAGTACATCCCATATTTCCCAAAGGAATCTAAGTATATTGATCTTTGTAAGTGACCATAAGTTACTTGTGATTTTTAAAAATCTGTTCTGCACTAATTATGACTAATCTCTTAATCTGCCACTGAATTTAAAGAACATGTAACTATGAGATTCAGCAGAGATTCTGAAGCTTGAGAATTTTCAAATTATTTGCAGAATTTATTTTGGACTGTTAAAATTCTATTCCTCTGGAAAATGTACACTCTTTGGTTTTAGTTAAATTCTAGAAGTACAATTTATAAGACTTCCATATGATTGATAGAACAGAAATTCCTATCATTGAAAATGATATTGAATTGCAGTCAATCCTATTTTTTAAATTAAAATTCATCTCAAATTTTTTATTTTATGTTATGATACACTTGTCATATTTCACAAATACAGTCAGCCCTTGAACAACACAGGTTTGAACTACTCAGTTCCACGTATACGCAGCTTTTTTTCAACCAAATGCTGATTGAAAATACAATATTAGTGGGATGAGAAACCTGAGTTTATGAAGGGTCAATTTTTATTTTATGCAGGTTCCCCAGGACTGACTGTGGGACTTGAGTATGCAGGGATTTCGGTATAAGTGAAGAGAGTGAAATCAATTCCCTGGCTTGGTATAAATGGGGAACACGCAATCAATTTCTGTGGAAACTGAAGATGAATATATAGATGACATGAACAATTAATATTCTCTTAGCTACGGGTCTGAATGGATCTAATTCAGCTTTCAAATTTCCAGTTGATTCAAATAAAACAATGGGGCTGAGTTGGTTGTCGTTATGATGCTATTTAAGCTGGACAGTATAAGTAATTTCTAGAGGTTAAAACGGATTGTAGATTCTGTCACCATAACGTAAAAATTACCCTGGTAGCAAATAGAACTAAGATTTCATCAAATTGGAATCATAATATTATTTTAAAGTAGATATATTTGATTTAAGTCACATTAGTTTTTATTATACACTGATAAAGATAATGTTTGATTTCAAAGAAGTACTGCAATGGAGTGTTATAATAGATTGGAATCTCATAATCAGGTGCAGTGATCTTTTGTTCTTTTCTCAGTCCAAGGTAAATATCATTTATGAAGTGAATAACTTTCCAAAACAAAGATATAATTAAACTCTGGAGGTAGAGAGTATAAAATAAAATGAATCGAGTGTGTGAAATAATTAACATTTTGTCTAAGGGTCAATTAGGCATGAAATATTGCCAGTTCTTATAACTTCAATGTAATGTTACCACTTGGCATAATAAAGCGATCATTTAAAATATAAAAATAAATTTTTTTTATTTTTGATTGTAAAAATATGTATTTTACTACCAGTGAACTTTAAACACATTAGTTATACTTGTAAAAATTCTCTTAAGGCTTCCTAGTATTTACACACAGTTAGTGCTGTATAATTTTGTTTCTAAAGAGGTTAAAAGGAAAGTATTTTATTTTATCAAATATTTGTATCACAGCAAAATGCCTAATAGAAAATAGAATACTCAACACGTTAAAAATTACTAGTATGTTGAACTAGCAAGAAATGAATTTTCCTAACCATTATTATTGTTATTATCTATAGTGTGTGTCACAAATTTCAGAGTTGCTTACATATGATAACAAGCATAGCATCATGTTCCATAATTAGATGTGGCCAATATATGCACACATGATAAAAAAAAGAAAAAAAAAAAACCTTCTACACATATTGAAAGAGATGTATCTCTTTAAGACATCTGATTTCATGTCATAGGATAAGCATTTAAAAAAGAAGACAAGCAGAAGTGAAAACATTGTTTTTTTCTATTTTTCCAAATTATCAGATAATAATTATGAATAAGATAGTTAGTTGGCAGCCAATTACTTTCTTTTTCATATTTAAGGAAGCTGTAAGGAATATTGGCAGAGTTATTAAGAGGATACATATAAATTATATAGTTTGCTAATGTTTAAAAGTTTTAAAATTTATCATTGTCTTACTAGGTATGGAATTGGTTTTGTTTTAGACCAGCCCTGCCAATAATTTAGTTAAAACTTGTCATATCACAAAGCCTCTTTCAAAGCAAACTCTCTTTTACCCTATTTTTTCTTTCTGTCATCAATCAGTCATGATGACAATTTTTTAAGAGCCAAACTTCAGAAGCATAAAATGATAACAGATTAAGATTAGTCATGCTTCTCAGTCACTGTGATACTCATTCACTCACTCAGTTGACTCCACAAAATATTCATGTTCCCCTCTTCCATCTCTGTTGTATTTGCTGACTGTGAAAAATAATTCATCTGCTAAATATAGA
This sequence comes from Carlito syrichta, assembly GCF_000164805.1. NCBI lineage: Eukaryota > Metazoa > Chordata > Mammalia > Primates > Tarsiidae > Carlito > Carlito syrichta. The sequence goes on along the minus strand of NW_007065796.1, from coordinate 88,912 downwards.
AGTTACATTTTTATAATTTCCTATATTTCAAAAATTTGCCATTATATTATATAGAAATTAAGTTCTCAATTGTGTTATCAATGATACATATGTTCACCAAATTTGTGTAACTCCTTTGGACTTTAATGTTGGTATGATACACAGAGTAAAGTGTTTCTCAATAATGTCAAATCTGAATAGTGAAAAATATTTTGATTTTTTTCTTTACTTTTGATTATTTGGCTCTAATACTATTTTTATGACTCCTTAATTGTTTTGATTTAAAAAGACGGCATTAACACTGAAATATCATGTGTTTATTTTGAGCTTATTGAAAAAGAATAACAATAAAACTGTCACTTCCCCATAGCTAGAGATGCATTTTTGTGAACGCACTACTTATTGAATAATTTAGTTATTTAAAAAATTAAATATAATTTCAAAACAGAAAGGGAAATTTCCAATTAATAGTGATGGAGCATTATGAAATTTTGTGCAATTGTTATGTTTTGCAGTTTATAAAATTTTATATAATTTTATTTTCCATACAAAATATTAATTATGTTAACAGGATCTTAATGGACATCATAAAACATACCTGCAATATTTGAATGCTTTATGATAAATTTGAAATTATAGTAGATGAGATGAGTCATACACAGTGAGGGGCAATAATTTCTTCCAGGAAATATCAGTTGCTTTAATGAAATAGCAAAGTCCAATGGGACATTATTTTAAACAATATAAATTAATAGCCAATACAAGCACATAACACTGATAAAAGGAAGATTAGTTAAAAATTTCAATGACTCAAATAAAATTTTGCAAGTTGTTTTGCTTTGCTTAGGGAACAAGAACCATTAATCTAACAAATAAATTATGTTCACTCAGAATAATTTACATAATAAAATTTTGGAGTTAGATAAGCTTTTAGAGTACATTATTTATAGAAAATTCCTACCCATTCATCAAAACTTAAATTAATATTTACTTTCTTTGCTCAGTCTTTCCCACCACCAAGGATCAAGATTAATATTCCATTTTCTGGCATTTCTCGACATACTACAGAGCCCTAGTCAGAATTCTGTTATGTACTTATCTTTATTCATCTTTTGTCTATTTAGATTACCAACTTTAAATAAAAGAACTATTTAAAATGTCTAATTAATGAATAAATACATTAATGAAAAATTATCGAATTATTTGCCAGTGATGTTAGTGATAATACCTTGATATAAGTTTTATCCTCACGAAATTCAACTTCTAGTATCTTCTTGGGATCCCTTTTAAAATTTCTTTTTTTTAATCTTTGAAACTTTGTATGCATCTTTAATTATTTCAAAATATTTAAAAAAAATAAGAATCACATAGATTTATCTATAGGTGAACATATCTATATAGAGAGGCATCTGGAAGGACATTCACCAATTTTTGAGGGATTATTGTTGAAAGGTGACATTTGGGAGTTATTTTCACTCTCTTCTTCATATTATATATATTGTTTGAATTTTTTTTACTAAAGATGTGAGGTACAATTCAGCAATAGATTTATAAGTGGTCATCGTACAGGTAAAGTTTGGGCCTCCCTTTGGTCTTCACTTCATCTGATTTGATATCAGGTACCCTAATTGATGTTATGTGTTCCCCGCTTCCTCCTCTGGCAGATTCCTGCTACAACCGATCCCTTTCTTATGGTGTTATGATAAATGTTCAGGATCTGCTTATGAGTGAGAACATGTGGTACTCAGTTTTGTTTCTGGGAGCAGTCACTGAGTAGTTTGAACATGTGGTACTCAGTTTTGTTTCTGGGAACAGTCACTGAGTAGTTTAGATTCTAAATCTATCCAAGTTGCTTCATGTTTCTGCTCTTGTGAATAATGCTGCAAGAAATGTGTGTGCAGTTATCTTTCTTATAGAATGATTTGAGGTCCCCCAGGTTTATTCCCAAAAGGGGGATTGCTGGGTCATGTGGAAAGTTGATTATTAGGTTTTTTAAGGAATTGCCTCACTGTTTTCCACAGAGGTTGTACTAGTTTACACTCCCATCAACAGTGTAGAAGTGTTCCCTTTTCCTTGCATCCTCTCCAGTATCTGTTTTTTGTCATTGATGATGACTATTCTGACTGGAGTTAGGTGGTATCTCAATGTAGTTTAAATTTGCATTTCTTTGATGATTAATGTGTCTAAGCATTTTTTTATGAATCTGTTGACTGCTCATATGTCTTTTTGAAAAGTGTCTATCCATATCTCTTGCCCACTTCTTAAATTAATTAATTAATTTTTATTTTAAAAATATGGAGTACAAGGATTAGGTACACAAGTAGTCATCATATTTGGCAAGGTTTTGCTTACCTTTGGTTCCCACTTTGCCTGGTTTGAGATTTGGTCATTTGTCCACTATTAACAGGGCTGTTTGTTTTTCTTTTGGCACATTTGAGTTCCATGTAGATCCTAGATGCTAGGCTTTTGTCAGTTATGCAGTTGGCAGATATTTTTTCCCATTCTGTGGGCTATCCCCTTGCTCTTTTGATGGTTTATTTGCTTTCAGGAGCTTTTCAGTTTGATGAGTTCCTATTTGTCTATCTTATCTCTTTTGACATGGGCACTTGGAGTTTTGATCAGGAATTAGTTGCCTATTCCAGTTTCCATAAGGGTGTCTTCTGTGTTTTCTGAGATTCTTATAGTTTGAGGTTTTATGTTGAAGTCTTTGATCCATTTGGAGTTGATCCTTGTGTGTGGTGAAAGGTAGAGGTCCTGTTTCAATCTTCTGTAAGTGGTCAGTTTTCCAAGCGCCATTTACTGAATAGGTTCTCCTCTCCTCAATGGTTGTTGGTGGAGGTTTTGTCGAAGATGAGTTGGTTGAGAAATTGCGATTTTGCTTCCAGAATCTCTGTTCTGTTTCATTGTTCTATATGCCTGTCCTTGTATGAGGCTGTTTTGATTATGGTAGCCTTATAATAAAACTTAAGGTCTAGAAGTGTGACACCTTCCACTTTGTCTCTCTTGCTGAGGATTGTTTTAGCTATTTTGGGTTCTTTATGTTTCTGTATGAATTTCTGTATTGTCATTTCCAGTTCTGAGAAGAATGATGTTGGTAATTAAATGGGTATTACATTGAATTTGTAGATTATCCTTGGTAGGATGCACAACTTAACAATGTCAATTCTTCCAATCCATTAGCATGGACTATTTTCACATTTGTTTGTGTCATCTTTAACTTATTTGAGCAGTGTTTTATAGTTTTCATTGTAGAGGTCTTTCACTTTTCTGGTTAGAAAGATGCAGAAGTATTTCATTTTTCTTGCTGTTGCTATTGTGAATGAGATTGTGCTTTTTATTTGGTGATCTCCCTGCTTGTTGTTGGTATATAAAAATATGACTGTCTTTTGCACATTTATTTTATACCCTGAGACTTTGCCCAAGTCCTTTATCAGTGCAAGAAGGTTTTTGACAGATTCTTTTGGATTTTCCAGGTAGAGGATCATATTGCCAGCAATGAGGGATAATTTAACTTCCTCTTTTCCTATTTGGATACCCCTGGTCTCCTCTTGTTTAATTGTTCTTGCTAGGACTTCCAATGCTATGTTGCACAGGAAGGTTGAAAGTGGGCAGCCTTGACTTGGTCTGGTTTTCAGGTGAAGTGCTTCCAATTTCTGTCTGCTTAGCATTATGTTGACTGTGGGTTTATTATAGGTGGCTCTTACTATTTTGAGGTATGTTCCCTCTATGCCTATGTGTTCAAGGGTTTTTATCAAGAAGGATGCTGGATTTTATTGAATGCTTTTTCTTCATCTAATGGTATAATCATGCGGTTCTTGTTTTTACATCTGTTGATGTATTTAATTACATTTATAGTTTTGTGGACGTTGAACCTACCCTGCATCCTGGGGATGAAGCGTACTTGATCAGGATGGATGAATTTTGAGATGTGTTGTTAGATCTGATTTGCTAGAATCTTGTTGAGAGTGTTGGCATCTATGTTCTTCAGGGATATTAACTTGCAGTTCTCTTTGTTTGTTGGATCTCACCCAGTTGGGGTATCAGTGTGATGTTAGCATCAAAAAAATGAAGGTAGTATTCTGTCTTTCTCAATTACCTGAAATACTTTCAATAGGATTGGTATCAGCTCCTCCTTGTATGTTTTGTAGAATTCCATGGAAATCCAGGGAAAGTTCCACTGGAAATTCCAGGGCTTTTTTTGTAGATGGTTTTATTATGACAGTGTCAATTTCCTGGGTTGTTATTGGTCTATTTAGAATCTCAATTTCTTCTTGCTTCAACCTTGGAAGGTCATGTCATGACAGAAAGTCCTCCACTTAATTTAGGTTATTGAGTTTTTTTCCATCCAGGTGTGTATACTAATCTCTAATAATCTTTTGCATTTCTTTGGAATCAGTTGTGACTTGAACTTTTGCATTTCTGATTTTTTTCTCTCTTTTTCTTGGTCATTCTGGCTAGAGGTCCATCAATCTTGTTTATCCTTTCAAAGAACCAACTTTTTGTTTCATTAATTTTTTTCTATGATATTTTTGTCTTTTATGTCCTGCTATTGATATTTTGGATGTTTACTTTGGTGATCTGGATTCCTCTGCTGAATTTATGGTTTTGGTGGTCTTGCTTTTCCAGCTCCTGAAGTAATTTTTTAAGCTTTTAACTTGTGATCTTTCTAGTTTCTTGATCTGTGTTCATAGAGATATAAATTCCCCTATTCGTATTGCTTCCATAGCATCCCAGAGGTTTTGGTAAAATGATGCTTTGCTTTCATTTGTTTCCAGGAATATTTTAATTTCTGGTTTTATTTCTATGTTGACCCAAGAGTTGTTCAGCATCATACTGTTAGTGTTCATGTCTTTGTAGGTTTGGGGGGAATTTTGTTGGTGGTGATATTTGTTTTTATTCCATTGTAGTCTGAGAAGGTGCATGGCAGTATTTTTCATCTTATAAAGTTTGTTAATGCTTGATTTATGGCCAAGAATGTGGTCAATCTTGAAATATGTTCCATGTGGTGATAGGTAGAATGTATATTCTGTGGTTGTTTGATGGAGCGTTCTGTAGGTATCTATTAGGTCCATTTGGTCAAGCATCAAGTTGAGGTTCTGTATCTCTTTGTTATTTTGCCTCGATGATCTATCTCAGGTTGTTAATGGGGTATTTAAGTCCCCAGTTATGATAGTATTTGAGTCAATATCTTTTTAAAGTACTTAGTAGCTGCTTTATAAAATCTGATGCTTCTATGTTGAGTGTATATATGTTGAGCACGAATATTTCTTGTTGATGGATTGAATCTTTTATCATTATGTAGTGTCTGTCTGTATCTTTTAAGTTTTTTGATAGCTTAAAAGTTACTTTGTCTGATATTAAGATCGCAAGTCTTGCCTTCTGTTGTGATCATTTTGTGTGGAAATTTGTTTTTCATCTTCTAACTATGCATGTGACCATCCTGTGTGGTGAGATGTGTTTCCTGGAGGCAGCAAATTGTTGGGTTGTGTGGTTTTTTTTTTTTTTAAATACAGTTTGCCATTCTATGTCTTTTCAGCAGTATATTTAGTCCATTCACGTTCAGGCTGACTATTGAAATGTGAGTATGTCCCTGTTATAAGTTACTTTGTTTTCTTTTTGCTTTTTTGTTAATATAGGTGTGTATTTTCATATTTGTGGGTGTGCTGTTCTGCTGCTTCTGTGTATGTTTGTGATCTTGTGAAGCATAGATCTTTTTGTTTCTTTTTTCTTCTGAGCACAGGATCTTTTTAAGCATCTCCTGTAGAGCTGGTCCGGAGGCAGCATATTCTCTTAGGGATTAGATGTCTGGGAATGATTTTAATTCTTCATCACTGATGAAGTTTAGCTTGGCTGGGTAGGAAATTCTTGGTTGAACTTGTTTATCTTTGAGAATATTAAAAATTGGGATCTAATTCCTTCTGACTTGCAGTGTTTCTGCAGATAAGCCTGCAGCAGTTTTGATTGGTCTCCCCCAGTAGGTTGTCTGACTTTTTTCCCTTGCTGCTTTTAGATTTTTCTTTTCCTACTTTGTGTAGGTGAATTACAATGTGTCTAGGGGTTGGTCTTCTCATAAAATGTTTTCCAGGTGTTCTTTGAATCTCTTGGGCTTGTATAGTTGTCTCTCTGGCCAGACAGGAAAGTTTTCTTGAATGTTCTCATGGAAGGTTTGTTCCAAGGTGTTTTCCACTTCTCTTTCTGCTTTAGGTATGTCAATCAGACATAAGTTTGACTTCTTGGTAAAAATCACACATTTTTTGGAGAGTTTTCCCTTTCTTCTTAAGTTTTTTTCTATGTTTTTTATACATTGGGTTGATTGCATATTTTTGGTCTTACAACTCTGAGATTCTTTCCTCTGCTTGGTCAAGTCTGTTTCCCATGCTGGTCAATTTGTTATTTATTTCTTGGATGGAATTCTTTATTTCTGTTATTTCTAAGTATGCTTTTTATAGTCTATCCATCTCCATTACAATTTCATAAAGTATTAGCTTTTGCATTTCTTGATTTTTATTCATTCTATACAATGACCCTCTCATTTCTGTAAGTACTTTCTGGGTATCATCGTCCTCAGAGAGAGTCATTGTTTGTGCCCCTGTAGCTGTTCTTTCAGGTACTGACTCTTTGTCCTCTGAAATTTACCAGTGATTTTGTGTTGATTTTTCTTCATTTGTAGCAGTTCTCTTATCTTTATCTTTAATTCAATTTCTCAGTGGGAAATTGAGAAGCAATCATTTCTGATGTGTTTGCTCTACCTTGTATCTTTCCCTGAGCTGGGACTCTAGGTTTGTTCAATTATGAAATAGAGTTGGTAGTGGGGTGTTGTTCTATCTCTTTAAAATTTTGAGCACTTACCAAGGGGCAGGGAAGGGACCACAAGGATTCCGAACCTACTGATGGGTCACAATGCTTGCTATCTGGTGAATGGGCCAACTGGGACTCACTCTCTCTCTCCACACAATATGACCTTACTGTGGGTTTGCTTGTGTAGCCCCAGATTCCAAGACAGGATAAACAATGAAAGAGTGAGGAAAGGAGAGAAAAAAGAGAAGAAGAAGAAAGAAAACCCAGAGAAAGAACAAAGAAAGGGGAATTGAAGGAGAAAACAAAAGAGTACACAAACTAAAAAATAATCAAACAAAGCAATCAAAGGTGACAAACAAACAAATGAAAACCTATAAAACCTGCTGATAAAAGTTCAAAGCTTTAGAATATCCCTTTGGGTGGGTAGCTCCCTCTAGTGGCAGATTTTGTGACTGCAGGTCTATTACTGCCTGTTCCCTCTTTGCTGTTGTAACTTAAGTTGTTGGAATCTTTACCTCCTGCTGCCTGCCATTGATAATTGGTACATGCCCACAGTGGGGTGGTGGAGGTGAGATAACTTGATTCAGAATCTTTCAGGTTCTCTGCTCCTTCCTTTCTCTCCCAGTGTGGTCACAGCTCCCAGGATATCTAGTTCACGGCGGGGGAAGGGGGTTTCTGGTCTCTGCCCTGCCTTCCCAATTTCGTTTGCTTGTTGTTAGGGGTAGGGGCATTCAACTAGGCATTCAGCAACCTCTTTCTCATTCAGATCTGCTGTATGCATCTGTCACCCAGCAAATGGTTCAGGGCACGGGATGGATCATCTGGGGTTCTCATGCTCCTTTACCCACCAGGGCTTGTGCACTGGGGGCAATGCTTTCTGAGTTCTCAAAGAGCAGCCCCAAAGCAATGCAGAAATCACCACCTGCCCTTAAGATGCAGGTCTGCTGACCCACCGTGACTGCTCTAGAGCACTTCTCTGCCCAGGCTTTAGAGTGGCTGCTCAGTTTCCCTACAGGCTGCTGTTCCTGGCACAAATGTGATTGGCAGAGACAGCTCCCTTCCCAGCAAGTAACATAGTTTCTAGATCTCAAGTCCCTGTGGCAGAGTCCTGAAGCAGAGCCTGGCACGGAAGGTAGTGGCAGCAAGTCCAGACTCAGGGCAGCCTCTCCCAATGCTTCCTTGGGACTCTGCCTCTGGCTCACTCATTGAGCTCCCTCCAGAGCCATCAGTGCCAGTGTCTAGCCTGGGGCCCTGGTGGTGGAAATGGCAGTTGCTCCATCACCCTCTTCTTGGAAAAAAGCTCTGCTGATTTTAGAAAACAGCAGTCAGCTCTGCACTCCAGAAAACATCAGGGTCCAAGCAGAGCAGTTTCAACATCAGCAGTTTCACTGGGAGGGCCCTGGTCACTTGCTCCTGAGTCTCTACTCAGTCAGCCTCTCACACACCCACTTATACACAGACATGCACACAGAATCGTCCATACATTTACTCACACACACAGGGACTCATGCAGTTCAACTGGCTACACTGCCATCTTCTCTGGGATCTCCAAAATTTTATATTCTTTGGCTGTAATCAACAAAGGATACATTGCACAAGTCAGTCTAATTATTTACAGAATATATTGTAATCTCTTCGACCAAAATGTATGAGTCTCATTATGGATTTAATACAAAATACGCCTATATAGTTCCTTATGAATAATGCTATGAAAAGAATAATTTTAAATTAGGTGTTTTACTAAAGTTTGCAATTGTATCCATATAATTACAATAATAATGAATTGAAACTTATTACTTGAAAGAGCATAATAAAAATGTAGCCTAAATTATTTTTTATTTTATGTGTTATTTTAATTTTATCTGGCATTCATTAAGTATATATAAGGACTGATGCGCAATGAACCTACTAATGATCTAGTGTTTGTTTTAAACTAGGTTTTGACTCCAGGAATCAGAGTGAGTTGACACAATGTAAGAGAAAGAAGCAACACAATTTGAACTTCCAAGTAATCGTGTTACTTCCACTTTGACTTTCTTTTTGATCTGCAAGTCATACTCTGATGACTGTGAACCACTATTGTTTTGTCAGGTACTGCTGTAAGTGCTATACATGTATTTAGGCCTCACAAATCTAAGAGATAAATATATTTATTTCTCCATTGTGAAGCATGTAGAAAGTGGGATAGAAAGGTTTCTCAAGGTCACACAACCAAAAAATAGGAGACTAAATTCTAAACCAGACATTCTGAATGGGAGTGTAATACTTTTGAATATAACCTTGCACTGCTTTTCTACTGTTAACTGCTTTGACCCTTTGACTATGGGTAGCTAACTTCTGAAAACAGCAAACTTAAAACAAGTCATTTAGAGCCTTCTATCCAATATTTCTTCACTGCCATTCTTTTGGTCAACAAGATTATTTTCATGAAATATAAATGAATTTCATACCAATCTTATTTTAAAACTTTATTTGAAGCTCACTATTTCTTTACTTTTTTCCTCTTCTTTGACTGGGTTCTGCTAAACATTATTTTCTGCTTTACTTCCAAGGATATGCCTTGTGAATATGATGTTAATAAGAAATTAATTTTGTGCATCTGGAAAATAACATGTTCACACAGCAGATATGGCATCATTTTGAAAAATGTTCTTCTAAACAAAACTGGAGAGAAATGAATTTGCATATAGCTTAACTTTGGTTGTGTTTCTTATATCTTAAGCAATATTTTAATCATCTGTGGTATGTATCATGTATCAGATGCATGTATCAGATGCAATAAAATTCTCATACCTAATGAATCATCTACTTTGTCATTCTACCTCATGTGATTAATGGTTTATGATAGAAGCCTGATCTGGTACAGTTTCCTTATTAAACCTGGGGACCAACTGGACTCCATGTACCTTTTCACAGAAAGACTCAAGCTAGAAAGTCTTCATAGTTTTACTGATACTGGTCAGATATCATTTTACTTCTATATACATCTTTATAGATTACAGACAGAAAGATGCTAAAATGACCCAAAGAAATATTAAACATGTCCAAGCTCTATTTGTCCACCATGTCGTCAATATTTTACTTTAATATCAAAATATTCAATAACTTAGAGTTAACTTCTTTTTCTCATATATTTCTGTTAAGGAGACTACAGGACCATGAAGAAGAATAATCAATGGATCAATAAAATTTTTGTCCTTCTTTTTTATTCCAGTATGCATTTCTTCCTTTCACTGTTTTTTTTAAGCAAATACTTACTGAGTACCAATTATGTGCTATGCTCTGTATTATTTGCTTGATATTTATTATTGAATGAAATAAACACAAATTTCTGTTCTCATGGGATTCACATCGACATTATTTTCAGAACAAATTTTCCCTAGCGAAATGTGGCTGGCCATCAGAGCAGAATGAACAATATTATGTGATTAGCAGTTTTTGTCAGTGATGCCCATGATCTTTGGATCAACATCACGGTATTTTAGCACAAACAATAACTGTAAATGTTGAATACAGTCTGAAATTCTAAAAGTTGAGTCTGGATAAAATGACTGAAATTCAGAGAACTCATCTAAAGTTTGCGAGGGTCACCAAAAAAAAGACCGGTCATTTATAGAACTGAAGGACATCCTGTTGCTACTCAACTTGAGATAGTTGAATGTCTCTTTAACAGTTGTAAGTTTATGTGATTTTACGATTTGGCTTACATTTGTTGCTCCCTCTTTGATATATTCTAGTGGTTTTAAATTAAGAGTGCGAGGTAAAGCATTTTTAGGCAGACTCCTGAACAGTGTCTGAAATAGCTTCAAGATCTGCAGCTGGGCTCTGATCTTTAAATTGTTTGAGCTCCCACATCAACTGCTTGAATGGCTAGATTCCTCCTGCTAAGAACCAAAGCCACTTATTTACATATCAACATGAACTTTCTAAGTAGCAGTCTGTTAAAATCTTGTGGCATGGAAGAGGCAGAGTTGATGAGTCATCATCAGCTATTTGCTATCATTTAAATGATCCACCACTTAATTATCAGTATAATGCAATGATAGAAATAAAAATAAAGCACATTAATAAATTCCACTAAGCACTATGTATTTTTTCAAAAAAATGCAATTAGCACAATGCTCTAATAATGCACTTTTAAGATAACTTATGTTTAATAATAATAACCAACTGCAATTTTTTTTTTTTTTGAGTTGGAGTCTCTGTCACCCAGACTGGAGTACAGTGGCTGCTCCTGGCCACTGCAGCCTTGACCGGCTGGGCTCCGGCGAGCCTTCTGCCTCCGCCTTCCAAGGACTGGAACTACAGGCACGCACTACCACACTCGGCTAATTTTTTTTATTTATTGTAGAGATGAGGTCTCACTAAGTTGCCCAGGTGGGTCTTGAACCCACGGGCTCAGGCAATCCACTCACCTCAGCCTCCCAAAACGCGGGATTACAGGCTGAGCCACGGAGCCTGGCTACCAACTGCTATTAAGTGATTGTTTAAAATTAGAAAGTGGGAAATATATAAAACACTCAACACTTCAAAAACTTTTGTTAGAGGCTGAGCAGAATTCTATGTTACCTAATACCTCATAACAATATGAGGTAATGGTACAGGCCAGGGTACTCCAAAGTTAGGGTCTCACCAGAGTCACCAAGGAAGATGGTGCAGGCAAATCTGAGAATTGGGGTTTGACCTGAGAGGCCAAGTGGTTTTTTTGGCTTTGCACAGCGAGGAATTCAAGCATGAGCCATAAGTAGGAGACATAAAGTAAGTTTATTAAAGAAACAGATCCATAGATAGAGTAGCCCACTTGCATCGCTGGGATTTTAGTTGGGAGATAAAAACAAGTTTATTGAAATGGCAGAGAACAGGTTGTTCCATAGGTAGAGCAACCTGGACTGGGCTATAGAAAGAAGAGCAATTATACATCATCGGGATTTTATTTTTATAACTATCTTTTGATTATATGCTTAGCAAGTGATGGATTACTCATGGGTTGCCTGAGAAAGGGGCAGGAAGTTCCTGAAATTGAAGGTTGCTCCCCCTTTTAAACCACACAGAGTAAATTCTGGCAGTTTCCATGATAATGCAACTATCATGGCAGTGGTGGGAGAGTCTTCTGGCATGCTAATGTATTATAACTAGTATATAATGAGCAAAAAGTACAAGCAAAGTTTGCTTTCGATGCCATCTTGGTCTCAGACTCAGCTGGGTTGTGACCTTCATTTTGAGAAATTGATCCTGATGGATCCCTATCACAGTAATGCATTTTTCTTATAAAAAAGAATTCTAATTTTTATGAGAAAAGTAGAATATTCTAGGTAAACTGTGATATTTCTCAGGCAACATGCATTACTATCTAGTTTATTAAATTTCCATGTTTTTAACTCTTTGTGGTAATACGTACAAAACTGTTTTCTGGAAAATAGGAAATTTTAAAGTAATTCTACCTAGGACAGAATTAAAAGCCATCTGCTTTTTTGTTTCCAGCATTTCAATGCAATTTTACTCTTATAAAGATAAATAAAATGAAATAATTTGGATCTTCTGAAAAATATACTTTGAAGATTTAAAAGGCTTGTAACTTGAAACCCATAGGGCAAGTAAGAATATTAATAGTGTGCTAACCACTTTTAGCATGCTAACCACAATAGTATCTATCTGAAATACTATTTTTTTCTGTTATGGTACTTTACATTCAATCCATCATTTATTAATATCCTTCTAAGTGCAAAGCACTGGGCCAAGGCACGTGGGAGATACAAGGTCAAAGGAGAATAAACAAAGAACCTGCTCTCAAAACAAGCTTAATATTTGGCAGGTGATAGGATAAGTGATAATATTTGCCTATGATTCAAGGAAGAATGCAATAAATGCTCCACTAGAAGTATATGTAGAAGACAGGGAGACCCCAAAGGAAAGAGTGATTAAAACATTAAATAGGCATTTTTCTCTGGGTCTTAAAAGAAAAACAAATTTTTAGGAGAGAATAACTAGGAAAGTATATTGGCATATTGTGAATTGAAGAAATAACATAATAAAATAAGTGTGTGCTTGGGAAAATAACCCTCTGAAGAATTGGGGCACAATGAATAGTACAAGATCTGGCAAATAAGTTCTCAAACATATCCTAGAAAAAGTGCTATATACCTCATTGCTAAATTCACTATAGTCACCTTCAAAATACTCCCCTTGGAAGCTATGCACTGATGCCAGAGTCTAGTCGACCCCTCAAAGCAATTTTAAAAGTTTTTCTGTAATGGCCATTAGAGTTGTCATCATATTACCCTCAATGTCCTGAATATCATCAAAATGTCTTCCTTTCAATATTTCTTTTATCTTTGAGTAAAGAATAAAGTCGTTGGGATCACATCAGGTGAGTAGGGATGGTGCTCCAATACAGTTATTTGTTTACTGGCTAAAAACTTCCTCACAGACAGTGCTGGGTGAGCTGGTGCATTGTCATGATGCAGCAGCTCCGTCGGGACCACACAACTTTCTCATGCCAAGATTTCAGTGAAGATTTTCCTAACTGTTTCTCTATCAATGTTTATTTGGTCTACTATGCTTCTCGCAGTCAGCTGATGATTTTGATGTACAATTCAATGAATTTTTGCAATGTTTTCATCAATTCTGCTTGTTACTGGTCATCCTGACCTCTTTTCATCAGTGACCCTCTCTCTCCCCTCAGAAAAACATTTAATCCCTTTGGACACTGCCATTTGCATCATGACATTATCCCCATAAACTTGGACTAACATGTCCCTGATTTCACTTTCACTCTTGCCAAGTCTAATTCAAACTCAGACATTCTCACAATAACAGCTCTGATGGCCATTGCAGAAAAAGAGTTCCAAAATTTCTTTGATGATTGGATGAGATACTGGCGTTGGTGCATAGCTTCCTCAAAGGGAGTACTTCGAAGGTGACCATAGTGATATTTAACAATGAAGTATAGCCGGGCTCAGTGGCTCAGCCTGTAATCCCACGCCTTTGGGAGACTGAGGTGAGTGGATTGCCTGAGCCCGCGGGTTCGAGACCCGCCTGGGCAGGCGAGACCTCATCTCTACAATAAATCAAAAAATTAGCTGGGCGTGGTAGCGCATGCCTGTAATTCCCGCTACTCGGAAGGCTGAGGCAGAAGGATTGCCGGAGGCCAGCAGGTCAAGGCTGCGGTGGCCGGGAGCGGCCACTGCACTCCAGTCTGGCTGGGTGACAGAGTGAGACTCCAACTCACAAAAAACAAAAAACAAACAAAAAATTAGGTATGTAGCACTTTTTCTAGGATGAGTTTGTAAACTTAATTGTCAGGCCTCATATGTTGTGGTCTGTGAATGGAAGGAGACATAGTGGAAGTCAGAATGTAATGATTCTTGAATGCTACATGTCTTACTCATATCCTAGAAAGCAGATCATGGGGCAAAACTCACATGGCTAAACTTCATTGGATATTTCAGTTCAAGGAAATTTAGAGCACAGGCAAGGGCAAGTGAGGCAGGAAGAATGGAAATCAAATATACTATGTTGCATTACTGAGTTGTTACCTGTTTTAGAAATCACAGCTGGATGTTTGGTCAAGCAGGCCATCTCCAGAGAGACCATATGGAACTATTGCATCTCATGGCAGTCTGTCACAGGGTAGAAGGAGTACAATTTATCTCCTAGCTACTTCCCATCTTCCGTCTCTCGTAGATAAAAATTAAATCTACAAGTGATAAAAATGTCCTAAAATTAGATAGTGGTGATGGTTGTACAACTCTGAATGTTTGAAAAACTAGTGAATTGAACACATTAAAAAGGTGAATATTACGGCATTTGAATTATATTTAAATAAATATTTATTAATTTATGTAAGTAAATATTTACATCTTACACATCAATAAAATTTATATGTAAAAATAAATATTTATAAATAAATAAATAAGTTATAAAAATTTAATCCATTGCAAACTAGAGCTCTATTGGGTTCAATTAGGTTGGACATAAGTGTTAGAGCTTTTGTGAGTTCTGCCAAGAAAAGTAGCAACCCAGATAAGACCAAACCCAGCTCCCACTTTTATGAACCACTAAGACAACTGAAAGTGTGGGAAGATGAAGTGAAGATGACTGTGTCCATGGCTTTGTGACTCAAGAAGGAATCTGATCTTCCACTAAGGTTAGAAAACAAAGTCATTGGGCAAGACCCAAAGAAGCAGGGAGAAGCAGCATAAATTTGACCCAATATAACTTCCCTGTATGCTAGTCTGATCAGTTGCATTCAATGAAAATATGATGTTTTATTTCAAAGAAAGTCTTATGTAATCACCTAAAAAAGGTGATTTGATAAGTTTAAATTTAATAAAATTTAATAAACCAAACTGCAGTTTCTGTTGTTAGACCAGATCATGAGGCCTGAGATTAAAGATAGCCACAGATTCTTTGCTTCTTTACTCATTGTGAGATAGAATCCAATTGCCCTGCTGTTGAATATGGGCTGGTCTTAGTGATTTTCTTGACTAATATAATGCAGAAGAATGGACTGTCTAGGTCAAAAATAGTCTTGCAACTACCATTTTAATCTCTTGGAACAGTCACTCCTGAAACACAGCTGTATGTGAGGAAGCTCAAAAAACCCAGTGGAGAAGCCCCACTGGAAAAGAACTGAAACACACGGGTGAAAGGTCCCAGTGAGTTCCCAGCTGACAGCCAGCACTAACTTTCTCCCAGTCAGCAACCAGCAATAACTTGCAAGCACTCTGAGTGAGCTATCCTGTGGTGAGCTTTTCCAGTTGATGCTGTGAGGAATGAGGAGATGCCCACGCAAGCCCTTCCCAAATTTCTGGCACATAAAATGATAAAATATATAATGTGAATGTTTTTAAGTCACAATGTTTTGGTGGTCATTTGTGGTGCCATGTTATAAAATAATATTCATAATCTGTCTCCCAAGTCACCCATTTTAGATTTCCCTCACCATCATTTGACTGATTTGAGTGATTTTCCTGATGGCATAACTCAGATTTTCTTCCCCAAGGTAACCTTTTAGTTTCCTTGCTAGTCGGAACCATGTTTGCTCAAACTGTGCATTCACATGATTACTTGACATGGAAATAGTGAAAAAAAAAAAAAAAACCCACAGAATCAGCTGAATTCAAGGAATACTATTCATTTCCCCCATGGTTTAGTGGCAAATCTAAATGTGGTTATTTTATCTTTACAGAAAACTTTTCTTTGCCCACTGGCATGTGTTTGCTGCAGCTTTCAGGAAACCTTTCTGTTTTGCCCCTGGGAATTAGGCCTCTAGTCTGAGAGGGTATAAGGTTTTTAATATAGAAGGACTGTAGGAGTGATAATAAGAGGGGTCAGTCTTATTTGTACCTTTTACTTTGTGGATGCATAGATTCTTGTCATTGGGACACTGTCCTATACACTGGCCTTTGATTCAGAAGACAGCATTCCAGTCCTCACCTTATGGTGTTGTTTCTCAGCTGGCACCCTAGATGGACCTTCAGCAGGCCATGTAACTGTATTATTGGCTGCCTGTCTCTGGATAATGGGGCCCATTGTCAGAATGGTGAATCTTGTGTTATTTGTTGCATCTACTTTGCCATAAAATTTGTTTCCTGAGCAACTTCCCTAGGTCCCCTCCTATTGTGGGAGCTTTTCTGTCTTCACAATAAATCCTACTTTCTCCAAAAAAGAAAAAAAAGGTGTCTCCTAGTTCTAGGAAATATTTTGTGGGATACTATACAAATTAATGGTCTATAAGCCTTTGGATATTTGTACTATCAGAGTCATTGAAAGCATAAAAAGTAAACCAGTATTTACAGTAGGGAACAGCTCTTTTTTTTTTTTTTAAGTAGGATTTATTGAGAGGACAGAAAAGCTCTCACAGCAGGAGGGGACCCGAAGGGGTTGCCTGAGGACAGTTTTTGAAACGACAAATTGATGCCCACTATAAAGTAGAATATATTGTAAGAACTTAAACATTATATCAGTTCTCTAATTTTAGGTTTATACCACAATATCTGTCACACCTGCATCTTATCAGAGCAACTAGAGTTCTTACCAAGCTCTGTTTCAGAATGCCATTAGCATAATGTCACCAGTGTTATAGACTAGGGCAATTTTTCTGCAGGAATGTCGAGGTGATCAAAGTTCCTGACAAATACATTATGAAAAAGATTGTAAAATGTAGTGTAGTCGTAGGACAAGACAGGAATTTTGATTCTCTCTACTGGAATTGCTGGATTTTGTGGTAGTTCGCTTTAATTTTTTTTAAGGAAAAAGATTGTAAAAGTTAGTGTAGTCGTAGGACAAGACCGGAATTTTGATTCTCTCTACTGGAATCACTGGATTTTGTGATAACTGTATCTTTAATTTTTTTAGGGAACCTCTATATTGTTTCCTACACTGGCTACCCTGTTCTACATTTCCACCAGCAGAGTATGAAGAGTCCCATTTCTCCACAGTTTTGACAACACTTGTTATCTTTCAAATTGTTGTTAATGACCATTCTGATAAGGTTGAGGTAGTATTTCATTGTGGTTACAATGTGCATTTCCCTGATGATTTGTGATGTTGAACACCTTTTCATATACCTGGTGGTCATGTGTGCATCTTCTTTGGAGAAATATCTATTCAAGCTCTTTGTGCATTTTTCAATCAGGTTATTTGTTGTTGCTACCTTGCTATTTAATTGTAGGAGATTATTATTATATACCTTGCATTAATATATCCCTTGTATTTTAACTTCTTGTCAGATACATAGTTTGGGAATATTTTATCCCATTTCACAGGTTGCCTTTTCACTTTGTTGACTGTAAATTTTGTCATGCGGAAGCTTTTTAGTTCAAGGTAGTTTTACCTGTCTATTTTTATTTTTATTTTTTTGCCTATGCTTTTGGTGTCAAATCCAAGAAATCATGGCCAAGATAAAAATCAAGACTTTATTCTGTTTTTGTCTAGGAGCTTTACAGTTTCAGACCTTATGCATACATTTTCAAGCTATTTTGAGTTGATTTTTATGTACAATATAAAGTAGGGTGTTCCATTTTATTCTTTTGGCAGGTTGATATTCCATTTTTATAGCATCATTTGTTGAAGAGATTATTCTTTCAACAGTGTATGTTCCTGATAGTTGACCGTACATCCATGGGTTTATTTCTGGGCTCTCCATTCTCTTCCATTGGTCTATGTTCCTGTCTTAATGTCAGTATCATACTGTTTTAATTATTGTAGATTTGTAGCATACTTTGGAATTAGAAATGTGATGCCTCCAGTCTTGTTTTTCTTTTTCAAAACTATTTCAGCTATCTGTGTCCTTTCTGGTTCCATATGAATTTTAGTATTATTTTCTTCTAGTTCTGTAAGCAATATAATTGGGATTTTGAGAGGGATTACACTGAATCTGTTAATTGCTTTGTATAATAAGGACATTTTAAGAGCATCAATATTTCCAATTTGTGAACATGGAGTCTCTTTATATTTATTTGTCTGCCTTAATTTCTTTCATCAGTATTTTGTAGTTTTCAGTGTTAAGTTTTTCATCTTTATGGCTAAATGTATTCCTAAGTATTTTATTGTTTTTAATGCTGTTGCAGATGGGATTGTTTTCTTAATTTCATTTGCAGATAATTCAATGTATAGAAATGCAAGTGATGTTTTTTTTGTTTTAAATTTGCATTCTGCAAGTTTGCTCAATTTATTTATTAGCTCTAACAGTTTTTGTGGAGTCTTTGTGGGTTTTCTATTTACAAAATTGTACCATCTGCAAACAAAGATAATTTTACTTCTCCTAAAGCTGGACTTGGTGGCTCATGCCTGTAATTTCAGCACTTTGGGAGGCGGAAGTAGACCAGCCTGGGCAACATTGTGAGGCCTCTTCTCTACAATAAATATACACATATAAAAAACTTAGTCAGGTGTGGTGGTGTGTGCCTGTAATTCCAGTCACTTAGAAGGCTGAAACAGAAAGAGCACCTGAACCCAGCAGGTCCAGGCTGTGGTGGCCAGGAACATGCCACTGTACTCCAGCCTAGGTGACAGAGTGAAACTCCAACTCAAAATAATAATAATAATAATAATAACTTCTCCTTTATGATTTGGATGCTTTTGTTGTTGCCTAACTTCTTTGGGTAGAACTTCTAGTATTATGTTGAATAGAAGTGGAAAGAAAAGACATCCTCAACTTGTCCTTAGTCTTTCAGTTTTTCACCATTTAGTATGATGTTGTGGTTTGACAAACTGTGGGCTTCTCATATATAACCTTTATTATATTGAATGCATAAACAATTGTTGACCTCAGAATGTGGATTAATCAAAGCAACTTTTTTTTTAAATTTTTCAC
Source organism: Carlito syrichta (assembly GCF_000164805.1). Lineage (NCBI taxonomy): Eukaryota > Metazoa > Chordata > Mammalia > Primates > Tarsiidae > Carlito > Carlito syrichta. The sequence goes on along the minus strand of NW_007065796.1, from coordinate 69,816 downwards.
AATTTGCCCTCTAGAAGGTTTTATAAAAAACCCGATGCAAAGCTTGATCAATTGCCTTTTGTCACAAGTTGACTGGTGGTCTAACAGATCTACAAACTTTTAATCTGTAAAACTTTATATGGTATGATTTTTGTGTATAGTCATTTATAAAATCTTAAACAATTTCCAGTGTACATTATTTATATATTTTAATTCCAATTTATTTTATACTTTTTATTGCTATTGACTTGAGGAAATAATGTTGTTTGTGTATGTATGTGTGCACACATTGATCCTTTCTTTTATGTTAGCTCTCTTTAACTCATAAATTCTCTAATATCTATTGAACAAATTAGTTCATCTTGGATATATGAATATTTTTCTATCTTCATATATTTCTCTGAATCCTGAAGACTTGACTTTTTAGAAAACTGTTAAGTGCAGAATCTGCTGACTTTTACCCGAGACATTGGTATCCTTTTTTTCATTTGCTGAAATTAACTATGAATTTTCCTTCTGGAGAAATGAGACCATATTGATTGCATTATTTTTATTGGCTCTTCTCAATCTGGCTTAGGCAATTCTTATGGGAAAGTCACTGAAAGGCAGTAAATTATTTTAATTATGTTTGTGAATTTCTAATATTATATATGATACGTAATATGCGTTTAGAATTCCAGAATCTTGGTTCTGTTAGGATGCCGTGTTTTTCTAAGATTTCTTCTTAACTAAATTTTTTCCAAAGCAGAAAGACCTCAAAGGGCTTGCAAATCTTTAAAGGCTCATCTCTATTAAGGTAAAGAATTTCACAGCATTGCTGTTCTTTATATCTCAGCAGGGTGTTTTCCAATGACATCCCATCAAGTGACATTTCATCCCGTTCCCTTGTCCCACCTGATCAATAGGGATTCTCTTTACTTTTCTAAAAACAAGAAGTCTAGACTGTGGAGGTCTTTGACTGATCAGTAGTATAAGGAAACAAGCAGTTCACTATTTTTCCTGGTCCGTTTTTTTAACTCCTATATCCCTCATGTGTGATTTATGTCTGCTTGGTATATTTGAATGGTGTCACTTCAAAGATACCTCATCGCTCCTTCAGGAGGAAAAAATAAAAGAAAGAAAGAAAATTTAAAGTGTCTCAGAATTTTTTTCTGAGGGCAAAATTCACATAGTATAATAAATGCAATACCCTGATGTCACCAGAATCCCTATATAGCCAGATAAATATTTATTTTCAGCTACTAAGAAAGCTACTAAGAAAGCAAACTACTCACTGATATTTTCTGAAAAAAAGCAAATTTAAGAACTGAAATAGAATTATGGAGTAAAATTGATTGTTTCATGAGTAAAAGAACTATTTAATACCATATATATATACATATATATGTATATGTATATGTATATATGTATATATACACACATATGTATATGTATATATATGTATATATACACACACCTGTGATAACTAAAAGCTTATAGAATATCACATGCAAAAAATCTTCAAAATGTGGTTTTTATATCTATGTACTAATTAATGCCTAGAGATACAAATACAAGTTTTAGTTTATTTTTCCTTTTTTGTTAGCAAAATGTGATTTCATATAACATTTTTTCCACTACATTTTTCCTGTAATTTTTCCTCTTTTCCTATTCACTCTTAAACTACCTATAACATGACTTGTTCATCTATCCTCTTTTGAAAATCATTTTGCTAGTATTTCCTATACTTCTTAATTGTCCAATTTAAAGAAGACAGTTCATTTGATGTCTTCCAAGACATCTCAGCTACATTTCACATTTTTTACGTTGTATTCCTTTTTGCAATTATTCTCTGCTTTCTGGAACACAATACTTTGCTTGCAATCTTGACACCATTCTGAAATTCTGTGCTTGGCTTTCTTTTCACTTATATTTTGTCTCTGAGCAATTTCATCTACTTCTATGACTTAAAAATACTCTGAAAAAGTAGAATTCCTATATTCTAAAGTCTGAAACCTTCATATTCAAGATTTCTCTTTTCCTTTCAAGTTCTATTTCTTTGCAGTCCATCTTGTCTATTTTACTTCTTATTTTTTCATTTAATCTGTTTATTGGTCTCCCAACTATTAGTTTTCTGTCTAGCTTTACCTAGTCTATTCTTCACAATTGTAACAGAAAAATCTTTCAAATATCAAATAAGTACTTCAACTTAATTTGAACTTGTATGAAATAATTGATCTTTGTAAAATTGCAAGCTAGATGTTCCAAGTCTATTTACTAAATATTTATTATTGGATTCATGATGTCTATATTATTATATAATAAATATTTATACACCTTTAAGCCTCTTTCTAGGCAATGCTTTCCAATTCATTGGTATTGTTGCTTATCTGTAGACTATATTACCCTTTATGACATATTATGTCCTTGTAGTATATTGAGATATTTTGTAAAAGCAAATTCTTTAAATGAGTTTTTTTCTGAATTGTTTTTGAAATAGATACCTACAGATTATCTTTCAAGTAATTTTGTGAATGGCTCTCAAAAAATTCATTTAAATTGAATTTAATCTATAGTATAATATGGGAAGAATTGATTTTTTTTACAGTTATTATTGCTTTTGAATCATATTGAAGAACATGATTTACCAACCCATTTATTTTCTCAAAGCATTATATCCATTATATTATAAAGGTTTGTAGTTTCTTTATGGATTTCATATAGTGGATTAGAAAGAAGGATTAAAAGGTCCCTTTTGTCACTTTCTTTTTCACTATTAGAACTCTAACAGTTTCAAATGTTAGAATATTCCCTCCTAACAACTTTATATACTTTAGTATTGGAACTGGAAATTTAATCATTCATTTTTACTTCTCTCTACTGCATGATCACATTGTCTGTGACTCTCCCAAGTTACTCTTCCTTGAATGTCTAATAAGAGTGATCATATTCCAGTTTGGGCAGAGATGGCTGAAAGTTGATTGCAATTTGATATTGAATAAAAATATGATCTTATTTTGTAGTCACAACTGGTAGAGTTGGAGTATTGTAACTGCAATCTAGTTTATTGAAAGATGAGCATGTAAATTATATTTTTCATTATTTTTTATAGTCCAAGAAAAATAATTGAGCTCTCTGATGGATTCAAACTAACAAAAATCACAAAAGACTAATCTATAAAGCAAAATGCTAAATTATTATTTTAAAGCAGCATTTATCAACTTCTAATGATCAGATTTGCCAAATAAGAGTAGTAATATTGGCTGAGAACTGTGGTTAATGCCTGTAATCCCAGTGCTTTGGGAGGCTGAGGTGGGAGGACTGCTTGTGGCCATGAGTTTGAGACAAGCTCAGTCAACATACAAGACTTCATCTCTACAAAAAAATTAAAAAGTGAGTGACACGTGATGCACATCTGCAGTCCCAGTTACTTGGGAGGTTGAGGCAGGAAGACTGTTTGAGCCCAGAACCTCAAGATTGAAGTGAGCTATGATCATGCCATTTGGAGACAGAGTGAGACCCTGTCAAAAGAATTAAAAAATAGAGAAACTAATATTAATAAAAAATGGTTCTCATGTATTGAGAACATACTCTGTTCCATGCACAGAGGGAGTTTAATAGAGCCTCACCTTTCAGAGTTTAGGCTCTGTTAAGCTTTTCACGTTCAACCTTGACTCTTTCAATTAATCAGTCCGTTGCCTGGGGCATATAACTTAACCTCTAAGTGCTTTCATTTTATCATTTGTAAAATGCTTCATAGAGTTGTTGTAATAATGAAATGATATATGTAAAGGATTTAGCATAGTGCCTGACAATACTAAACTATCAATAAATGTTTGGTATTACTTAAATGACAGGGCTGGTATTCTGAAAATATTAAATTTATTAATTTAATTTCCATGTTCATCTACGTTATATTTTCATGCAGTCTTTTTATCATTAGAACTAAAATATAAGCTTATCATCTAAAATAATTTTCTTCAAATAATTTTTTGCCCACCTTAGTCTATCAAAACTTTCCCTTAAGACATTAAAGGGGGAAAAGGTATTTATAAATATTCTTACAAACCAAGAGATAGTCTGGTGTGCTCTGATCACCAAACTTTTACTAAAAGTCAAAGCAAAAGTGACCTCCAGATACTGTATGGGAGAAAGAGAGGATATTCTCAGGGTTTGGAGGATAAAGAAAGGGTTGGAGAAGATATCCCATTTGAGGGCTAGGGATGGTAGAAATTCTAAACAGGCTGAGGAGGAAGCTAAAAGCAGAGACCTGGCTTTCTTCCTGAAACTGTGGGAAGAAACCACTACATGGGTCTCTGATCTAGAGGGAAAATGATAGTACAGTGAGTTTGGAGGATCACAAACCGAGTACCTGGTTCTCTGTTGGGTTGTAGGTTTTGAGAATCCAGAAATTCTAGCATGCTTTCGTATTTGGAGCAGTGAGTTGAGAATTAGTGGAGCTGTCCTGGGACCATTAAGGTAAAAGTGTGGGAAGACATTTTAGTACAGCTCATGAAGTGGATTGTAAAATACTTAGTCCCACAGAAAGCTAAAACGGAGACTTGGTATCCACAGAGCTCATGAAAGCTGAGTTGGGACCTGGTTATTAAAGTGGAACTTCTCAAGAGACCAGACTAGAAGTGGAACATGCTGTTAATTTTCAACTGGCATGGATATTTGCCATGAAAGTGTCCATTGACCAAGCATCACTGAAATTACCATTGTGGATTCAGAAGGCAGTACAACCACCTGCACTTACATCAGCAGCTCCTTTAACCATCACTGGAGATATGCCTGTGCAATGTGGGGTTGAACAGATAAACAACTTGGAAAAACTGAGTATTTACTGAAAAGATTCAAGTGCATCCAAAAGAAACTGAATTAATTTTAAATAGCTAGATAAAATTTTACTAGTCATACTCCTTTCCATCATTCACAAAAACCGGGACTTCAAAGGAATCTGAGCACAGTTTTAGAAAGTAAATAATTCTACTTTTTTCCATTTAAGTTACAATGTATATGTGTCAATTCTCAACACATTGGCATTTCCTTATTAATACAACAACTCCATGAGATAATTATTATTTCCCCTCTATTTTAAAGATTAAAAAAACCCAGCCAGGCTCGGTGGCTCAGCCTGTAATCCCGCGCCTTTGGGAGGCTGAGGTGAGTGGATTGCCAGAGCCCGTGGGTTCGAGACCCGCCTGGGCAACTTGGCGCGACCTCCTCTCTACAATAAATCAAAAAATCAGCCGGGCATGGTAGCGCATGCCTGTAATTCCTGCTACTCGGAAGGCCGAGGCGGAAGGATCGCCAGAGCCCAGCAGGTCGAGGCTGCGGTGGCCAGGAGGGGCCACTGCACTCCAATCTGGGCGACAGAGTGAGACTCCAAATCAAAAAAAACAAAAAACAAAAAAACCAAAAAACCCAAAGCATACCAAAACCAAAACAAAGGAACAAATCAACAACAACAAACAAAGCTAATTCAAATCAAAAAATTTGTAAATGGTAGATCCAAGAACCAAACCAAAGGAGTTGATTGCTAAAATCTAGTTGCAAGTGCTGTTTTATCATAGCAGCCTGCCTTCAGATACAGTATCCAGTTTGTCCTTGTACATTTCCCAGTATAAACTTCTTTGGTTACTATCCCAGTGTCAGTGTCATTACCATACTATGTTTCTTCCCCTAAATTATCTCACCATATTCCTTCCTCTCAAAACCTATCCTTCTCTTCTCTGGAACTCATACATTGTGGTTAACAACTATTGGCTATTTTTTTTTTTTTTTTTTACTTTTTAACTTAACATTCACTCCAACTTTAAGCTTTAAATAAAGTCTGACTGTTTTCTAAGTATCCTTTGAAGCTGCTCTTTCCCCAACATTCTAGTACCTGAGGGCTAGTGTGTGGTCAGGGTCAGATTCTGCTTTCATACTATCAACAGTTTCAGGTCACAACTCACAACTCCTTTATCTTCATGTTAAAACTCCTGTTCCTTAAAAGTTCATGCCTTTCAGTGATGTTCAGACTTCAGCATTTATCATAATCCCCTTGTTAAAACAGATAGTAGATGTGGGCTGAGGTCTAGGAATTTGAATTTCTTAACAAGTTACCATGTGATATATATATATTATATATATTATAATATATATATATATCATATGTATATTTGTTAATCTAAATGTTAATATAAAATCTATAGAGATGTTAGAGAGGATGTCTAATCTTGAAGTGAACTTACCATAGTTTTGCTATCAAAACCTGAAACAATCTTTTTAGTTTTTGCAGAGATTTCCCTTTCTTAATTAATTTCACTCAATATTAATTGCCAATGCTGCCTGTATACAAACTTTATAATTATTTAATATATTAGGAAAAATGCAAATAGCAATTACAAAATCCTTTTTGTAAGCAAAGTAGGTAATTCATAGTCAGACTGTTAATACATTGATGTAAAATTATTCTGTTTAAGAAACATGTCCACAGTATATTCTCTCAGACATTGTTTTAAGTTTTGTACTTTACAAATCTTTCTAAAAGACTCCAGTGCTCCTTTTCCCTTGGTGTCTTGTATTATTTATGGTAATATTTTATGAAGAATAGTATATTTTGGTTTTTCATTAATATTTATATGACCATTATCAACTCTCAATATATGTAATCTCAACAATTACACTATGAAAGAAGCATGCAACCAACAGCTATTTTTTTAATTGCTTTGCAATTTTCTTTTCAATTTATCATTTAGATACACAAATAAATTACTGCTAACAGCTTGAGTCAATAATAGCATATATTCATGTGACAATTATAATTAAAACTGTAGGCTGACTTTCAGTTATTTTAAATGTCAAATGGGAGGTAAAATACTGTTTTCTATATAAATATAACACATATCTAAACGATCTTTTAAAACACAGGTATTAGCAATGGCAAAATCATTGTTGGTAACCAAAAGAGGGAAAAAAATAGTCTATACATTACTTTGGAAAGCACTGAACGACAAGGTCAAAAAATAATGGGAGAAAAAGGAATTCTTATCCTCTATTATTTTAGTTCATTTAACATAAATGATCCACAATCCTATGTGAAAAATTAAATATCTTTAATTCACACATCTATAGGTCTAGATGATTTAGTATCTATGCCAGTGGTTGATATAATTATCAATATAGCATTGAAATAAACATAACCAAGATAAACACCTCCTGATTTACTTTCTAAGGATGCTTTGTTGCATTGAATTAAAATCAGTGTGAATTAACTTAATTAAAGTAAGTTATATTTTAATGTTATAAGTAAACTCATGGAAACATAAGAGGGTGTCATGGGAATGTGAAACTCGTTATAAAGCTACTCATCCCTCTGGGCACATGTTTTCTGTTCTTTCTGCATGTTGACTTGATTCTTCTGCTTCCCTCTATGGGCCACCTCTCATGCTTACGTATGGTTGCACACTTGACGTTTTCAGAGGTACTCCATGGCAGCCAGCTCAGCACCACACATTGAGTAACTCATTCTGTTTCCCAAATGGAAATTACTAGAAGAGAAAATAAACAGTTGATATTGAATCAGACCCTTAACTCTATTTAAATCAGGTTTGCCTAGAAAAGTTTGGTCAATATCTGGGGGCGTATTCTAAACCTATACTTTTCTTCCTACCTAAAAAAAAAAGGTCATGATCCAGTAAAATGCACACCACTTTCTCCCATTGTTATTAGTGATCAGATATTTGCACATTGGTTGTCTAATATATAACTATATATAAGACTACCAATTTACCATCATCAATTTCAAATGGAGTCACAAAAGTGCCATGCAATCTGCATTAGTACATTTGTGTATTTTCACTCTCTTCATACCTTCAACTCTGCCTCCATTCTCACTGTAAGTTAATGACTGTTTCTTATGCATTATAGAGAAATGGACAGGAAGGAATTATTCCATATCCACACTACTATAGATACACTTGCACTTATACCCATTCATTGGTTTTCCCTTTTGTTATAATGTAGTAAAAAAATTTATCCTCTCAAAATTTCAACTTTCCCAGTAACTTTATTCTTCATCTACTTCTCTGACGGACACAACTCACCAGCATTCACTCTTATTGTTCTCACTATCATTTATAATAATTCTCCCAACCACACAATCCTTCCAGATGTCTTATTTGTATACGCAGACTTTAGAGTAAAATTCCTTAAAATATTTTTCTAGTGTTCTAAAAGTTCCATTCATTCTTTCTTATTCACTTTACAGCACACTAATCTGATTTGTTCACCTATCATTTTGTCAGAACAGTTTTTACTAAATAATCAATAACGCCCATATTGCTTAATAGGGTATACACTTTTTTTCTATTATTTTCACTTGGCATTTAACAAGTATTTGACATCACTGACATCTCCATTATTTTTGAACACAGTCTTATCTTGGTTTCCGTGGTACCACATTCTTCTCATTTTCTTCCTCCTTTTCTGGCCTCTTCTGCTTAGCCTCTATCTGTGTCTCATTTTTTTTTTTCTCAAATGTTGCACTTCCTATAATGTAGCCTTGAATTTTCATCTTCTGTTTGTATTCACTATACAAATTATCTTAACCATTTGGGCATCTTTAAATAATATTTCATTGCTAAAAATACTAAGGCATATCTGTAGTTCCAAATTCTCATCTGAGTTACAGTATATATATATTTGTGAAATCTCTCCTCCTAAGTTTAGCAAGAACCTCCTGAGCATGGCATTTTTCCAAACAAAAATTTCAATATTCTTGTTACCACATAATTCTCACCTTGGTAAAAACTTTTTTAAAAAATATAACTTCTCATAAACAAAACCTGGGAGTCACTACTGGCATTTTATTATTCCTCACTTCCCACATTTAATCTAGATTTTCCCTTCTCTTCACCATTATTAGCATAACACTGTTTCACGCTACCATCATTTCTTGTTTGTATCTCTATAATAGCCTCTTATCTCTCTTAAATGCATCTTTTTCTGGACTATTCAAGGTATTCTTTATATTTCATTTCTAAAGCAATTTTTATGAAACATATGCATGTATATAGCCTAAAGGGTAAATTATTCTACAAAATTTATGAGAAACAAGACAAACAAAAAGTAGAGGTAATTTCCCACTCTCAGTTTTCATTTCTATTCTGCAGAGGTAACCACTTTCTATCTTATCAGTTATCTTGTAGTTTTTAGCTTTATCTTCCTAGATTACATACTCATAATTATGATGCTGGTACTATTTATTGATTTCTCAGTCTTATCTTTTGCTTTTAGTTTCTCAATTTTTTAGAAATTATCTTTTAGCTTCAAACTATGGAATATAAAGTTTTAGATCACCTTCACCTTCTATCCCAAGTGTCTCACATTTGCACACTCCCAGAGAGATACACCCACTCACATTCTCCACATTTTCATTTTTTCATCATGCTTCTAGTACAATTTTAGAAAATTTTTAAATTTTAATTGATTTTGACTACCTAAAAACTTTCTAAATTTGAGCTATAACATGTTTTACTATTAATTGTGTTTTCTTGAATCTTCTTTGTTTTTGTCAAAGTAAATGCTTGTCTTATTTTATTTATTTTCTATATAATTATTAATTAATTATTCTTAAAAATCTCTCTTATCTTTTAAACACATATGATGGCCTGTCAATTTCATCTTCCTGGAGACTACTTCCCTGCAATTTTCTCATCCTGTGTGAACTGATGGCTAGCTATGCCTGCTGTACAGTTCCTATATTGGGATCTTCCTTTGTTATCATCCTGGAAATTCTCTACTACTTTGATGAATTGGAGTCTGATTTCTTGAATTCCCTGTCATCAGATAGTTTGGTGATTGTTTCTGCTAATAAAATATTCTCAAAATCTTGAGTGTATCCTGTGTATATTACAGGGGATAGATGTCATTAAACAAGAGGTACCTCCACATGTCTTTCCCTGGATAACCCCCACATAGATTCCTATCTTCTGTTAAGATGGTTGTGTGGATCCATGAGTTATATGCCTAATCTCTACAGCAAAATACTGTCCACATATACCTTTGACTTCCTTTTAAATTTTTCCAACAACTTAATCTAATATGTACATCTTTTGCAAACTGGATACGCTGATAATTTTTCATGTCATTAAGTGTTGGCTTTTTAAAAAATTAACTTCCTTTTCCACCTATTTTCTTCTTCTATTTTACTATAAGCAGCAAAAAAGAGAGAGAGAAGAAAGCAAAAACCAAGTCGTCCCTTCAACATTGCACTTGAAAATCTCATCATTTAAATATTCAAGTTTATAATTAACAGATTTTGTTTTCCAAGCAACTGCTTAACATATTTAATCCAAGTTTTCTACCACTACATAACAAAGAACACCTTTATTCCAGTTTCCAATAACGTGCTACTCATTTCTTCCTTAGCCTCACCTGCAGCTTCCTTCATGTCTGCATTTTCATCTATAATTTCTTCAGGGAAAACCTGGATTTTCTTTTTCAATATCATTCTCAATATTCTTTAATCCTCTACCCAGTACCCAATTCCATAGCCACTTCCACATTTTATTTGTTACAATAGCACCCCTTTCCCAGTACCGAAATCTGTATCATATTTCCATGACTGCTGTAACAAATTGCTTTAAACTGGGTGACTTAAAACAGCAGAAATTTATTTTCACACAGTTCTTCAGGGTAGAAGTTTGAAAGCAAGGTATCAGTATGACCATGCTACCTACTTGGAAAATTTAGAAGAGAATCCATTCTTTACCTCTTCCAGTTTCTTGTTGCTGTTAATATTCCTTTATTTGTGGTTAAAGCACTTCAATCTCTCCTTTGTAATGAAATTTCCTTCTTCTTTGTCTGTATCATGTCTCCTTGTGCTTTGCTCTAATAAGAACACATTAAATTTAAAACCTAAGCCAGGCTCGGTGGCTCAGCCTGTAATCCCGCGCCTTTGGGAGGCTGAGGTGAGTGGATTGCCTGAGCCTGCGGGTTCGAGACCCGCCTGGGCAGTGAGACCTCATCTCTACAATAAATCAAAAAAATCAGCCGGGCGTGGTAGTGCATGCTTGTAATTCCAGCTACTCGGAAGGCTGAGGTGGAAGGATCGCTGGAGCCCAGCAGGTCGAGGCTGCGGTGGCCGGGAGCGGCCACTGCGCTCCAATCTGGGCGACAGAGTGAGACTCCAACTCAAAAAAAAAAAAAAAAGAGAAATTTAAAACCTACAAAGATAATCAAGAATGAGCTCCTCATGTCAGTGTCCTTAACTGAATGACATTTGCAAAGACCCATTTTTCATAAGGCTACACCATATTCACCGGTTCCAGGGATTAGGATGTGGACATATATTTTTGAAAGTCACCATTCAACCCAGTATAGTCTACTTTCTGCTCCCTGTCTCCAAATGTACGTTTCTTGCAACATTATTAAAACTCTCAATATATTACAGCTCCACTCTAAATCCAAAATCAACTCAAATGTCCCAAATATCTTCATCTAAATAGGGTATGAGTGAGACTCTGAGCATGATATATCCTGAGGAAAATTCCTCTCCATCTGTGGATCTGTGAAATTTAAAATGCTGTCTGCTTGCAAGACACAATGGTGGGAAAAGCATAGGATAGACTTTCTCTTACGAAAAGGAAATTGGAAGGAATAAAGGAAATAAATTGCATTAGGTTTCAAGGTCTCTGAGAATAATGTTGTGCCATCTGAGCCTGTGACTTAGCTCTTTGTGTCCATAACTCTGTCAGCCTTTTTCTTGGTGCCCATGGTTCTACCCTTCAACTAGAGACTCTGCCCTCAGATTCACTCTTTTTTTTCTTGAAAGTTAGCACATGTTTGCATTTTAGTAGCTTCATCAGCAGTTTCCTCCCTGCAGAACTTTGGAAGTCTGACAGACTTCTTCCAATTTCTATCTCTGTCTTTGTCAGTCAAATCTGATAGAATTCAAAAATTCTGGCTTCTAGAACAGTGAAAGAATACATTTTTTTTCTATTTTATTCTACCCAGGTTGTAATAATTTGTTATAGAAGTCACAGAAAACAAAAATAGTATTGCATATCACTTGATAGTGCATTTACCTAGATAGCACACGTCTATCTAAGAAATGCTGTAATGAAGAAAATGCTGTATTTATCGACATCACATGTATGAAAATGGCTCTACTCTCCCTACACATGTAGTTTATAGTTTGGGTATAGATTTTCATTTCAGAAATATGTTTTTCTCAGAAATTTCAAAGCATCATTTTCCTAGTTGTGGTACAATCCTAAAATTGGCCCCCTAAAATCTTTGTCCCCTGATGTATACACATTATCTCCGAGTTATTTAATCAACACCAATAAAAGTATTGCCGTGAAGGAATTTTTCAGATTTAATTAATGTCCCAAATTAGTTAACTTGAAGACTGGGAGATTATCTGGTGGTGCTGATTTAATAAGATGAGACTTTAGAATCAAAATCTTTCTTTGGATGGTCAAAGAAGAGGAAGCCAAATACTTGAAGAATGAGAGGGGAATGAGAAGGTTTCAATGCACCCTTGTTGTTTTGAATATGGAGAAGGTAAAAAACATACAGGTGGTCTCTAGAAGTCAAAAGTTGTCTCTGGATGACAGTTGACAAGAAAATGGGAGCTTCAGTTCTATAAGTACAAAAAAAAAAAAAGAAAAGAAAAGAAAGAGAGAGAGAGAGAGATGGAAAGAAAGAAGGAAAGAAAGAAGGAAAGGAAAAAACCTGAATTCTAACAACAACAATGAATTTGGAAGCAGATATTTCCCTTGAAGTGAGAACTCAGCTGAGCAGAAAATCCGACATACTTTGAGGGATTTCTGACCTGCAGAGCTGTGAGCTAATGAATGGAAATTGTTTTAAGCTGCTAAATTTCAGCAGTTTGTTATACAGCAATAGAAAGTTAATATTCCAGTTTCTTATATCCACCTGCTTTTCAGAAGTCAGAAGTCATTCAAATCCAAAGTATAACATCAATTTTTTCTCCTTAGTAAGATTGTTAGAATTGTATTTTTGACACACTGTTCAAAATTTCTGAATTATATGTATTTAACAAGAATCTATTTCCATGTTTTTTTTTTTGGGTACATGGTGAACTTTTTTTCTTTCTTTTTTTCTTTTTTTTTGGTGGGGAGACTTGCTGTCTATTTTATTTATTTTTTATTTTAAAATTGTTGGGTACAATTCAGGGTTAGGTATATAAATATTCATTGTGCAGTTTCCCTTGTTGATGAGGTGTGCCCCACCTTCCCCAGGCAGTTTGCCGCTACTGCCAATCCCACCTCCCCACTCCCCCATGCCCCCACAGTTTCCCACAACTGTCAATCCTTTTCTTATAGTATTACGATAGTTGTTCAAAGTCCACTTATGAGTGAGAAAATGTGATACTCAGTTCTTTGTTTCTGTGAAAGATCTCAGTATTATAGGCTCTAAAACCATCCAGGTTGCTGCAAAGTTCATGATTTTGTTCTTCTTTATGATTCTGTAATATTCCATTGTGTATGTGTACCACATTTTTTTTTTTTAAATCTAGTCCTCTTTTGATGGACAGCACGGTTGATTCTATGTTCTTGCTATTTTGAACAATGTTGCGATAAGCATATGTGTGCAGGTATCTTTTTTATAGAGTGATTTGAGTTCTTCTGGGTATATTCTCAGTAGGGAGATTGCAGGGTCATATGGAAAGTGAATTTTTAGGACTTTTAGGAATCACCACACTGCTTTCCACAGAGGCTGTACTAGTTTACAATCCCACCAACAGTGTAGAAGTGTTACCTTTTTGCCACATACGCTCCAGCATCTGTTATTTTTGAGTTATTGATGATGGCCATTATGACCAGAGTTAGGTCGTTTCTCAGTGTAGTTTTAATTTGCATCTCCTTGATGACAAGTGAGGTTGACATTTCTTCATGTATCTGTTGGCTGCTTGTTTGTTCTTTTGAGAACATATCTTTGCCCACTTTGTAATGGGGCTGTCTGTTTTTTTCTTTTCAGCATGTTGGAGTTCCTTGTTGATCCTAGATGTTAGGTCTTTGTCAGACATAGAGTTGGCAAATATTTTTTCCCAGTCTGTGGGCTGTCTCCCTGCTCTCTTGATGTTTTCTTTGACTTTGCAGAAGCTTGTCAGTTTGATAAGGTCCCACTTGTCTATCTTATCTCTTATGGCATGTACACTTGGGGTTTTGATTAGGAAATGTTTACCAGTTCCAATTTTCATAAGAATGTCTCCTGCATTTTCTAAGGTTCTTATAGTTTGAGGTTTTAAATTTAGATCTCTGATTCATTTAGAGTTGATTTTTGTGTATGGGAATAGGTAGGGGTCCTGTTTCAATCTTCTGCGTGTGATCAGCCAGTTTTCCCAGCACCATTTACTGAATAGGTTCTCCTCTCCCCAGTGGTAGGTGGTGGAGGCTTTGTAGAAGATGAGTTGGCTGAGAAAGTGAGGTATTGCTTCTGGGATCTCAACTCTATTCCATTGGTCTATATGCCTGTTCTTGAACAATACCAGGCTGTTTTGATTATTATAGCTTTATAATAAAGTTTAAAGTCTGGGATTGTTATACCTTCTGCTTTGGCTTTTTTGCTGAGGATTGTTTTGGCTATCCTTGGTCGTTTGTGTTTCCATATTAATTTCTGTATTGTTGCTTCTAGGTCTGAGAAGAATGTTGCTGGTAATTTGATGGATATTACATTAAATCTGTAGATTGCCTTAGATAAAATGGACATCTAAACAATGTTGTTTCTTCCAATCCATGAACATGGAATATTTTTCCACTTGTTTGTGTCATCTTTGATTTCTCTGAGCAGTACTTTATAGTTTTCATTGTAAAGGTCTTTCACATCTCTGGTTAGGAAGAAGCTAAGTTATTTTTATTTTTATTTTTTGGTGGCTACTGTGAATGGAATTGTGCTTCTTATTTGGGTTTCTGTTTGTTTATTATTGGTGTATAGAAATGCAATTGCCTTTTGCACATTTATTTTATACCCTGAGACTTTGCCAAAATTCTTTATTAGTGCAAGGAAGTTTTTGACAGATTCTCTTAGGTTTTCAAGGTATAGAATCATGTCATCTGCAAAAAGGGCATAATTTGATTTCCTCGTTTCCTATTTGGAGCCCCTGATCACCTTTTCTTCTCTGATTGCTCTAGCTAGAACTTCCAAAACTTTGTTGACCAGGAGGGGTGAGAGTGGGCATCCTTGTCTTGTTCCAGTTTTTAGGGGAAATGGTTCCAATTTCTGTCTGTTTAGCAGTATGCTGGCTGTGGGTTTCTCATAGATGGCTCTATTTTGTGGTATGTTCCATCTATGCATAGATGTTCAGGGGTTTTTATCAAGAAGGGGTGCTGGATTTTATTAAAAACTTTTTCTGCATCTAATGATATAATCATGTGGTTTTTGTTTTTACGTCAGTTGGTGTATTTAATTTCGTTTATAGTCTTATGAATGTTTAACCAGTCTTGCATCACAGAAATGAAGCCTACTTGGTCATGTTGAATGATTTTTCATATGTGTTGTTGAATCTGGTTTGCTAGGACCTTGTTGAGAATTTAGCATCTATGTTCATCAAGGATTTTGACCTATAGTTCTCTTTCATTGCTGGATATTTACCTGGCTTGGGTATCAATGTAATGTTAGCTCCATAAAATTATTTGGGGGAGAGTTCCATCCTTCTCAATTGCCTGAAATACTTTCAATATGGATTGGTATCAGTTACTTCTTGCATATTTTGTATAATTCTGCTGGAAAACCATCTTTTTTGTAGGAAGTTTTCTTATGACATAGTCAATTTCCTGGATTGTTATTGGTCTAATTAGAGTTTTGATTTCTCCTTGTTTCAACCTGGGGAAGTTATGTGATGTCAGAAAGTCTTCCATTTCCTTTAGGTTTTAAAGTTTGTTTCCATATAATTGTGCATAGTAGTCTCTGATAATCTTGTATTTCTTCAGGGTCAGTTGTGTCTTTGTCTTTTGTGCTTCTGATTGTGTTCATTTGGGCTTTTTCTCTCATTTTTTTGGTCAGTCTACTTAGGGGACCATCAATCTTGTTTAACCTTTCAAAGGACCAACTTTTTGTTTCATTGATTTTTTTGTACTATCTTTTTGTCTTGTATATCTTCCTGAATTTGGGCTTTTATTTTGGTGATCTGGATTCTTCTGCTGAAGTTAGAGTTTTGTGGTCTTTCTTTTCCAGTTCCTTAGGTGACTTGTTAGGCTGTTAACTTGTGATCATTCCATTTTCTTCATGTGTGTTTGTAGCTATATGAATTACCCTCTTATTACTAATTTCATGGCTTCCCAGAGGTTTTGGTAAGAAGTTTCTTCATTGTCATTTGTTTTCAGGTATCTTTTAGTCTCTGTTTTAATTTCTATGTTGACCCAGGAGTTGCTTAGAATCATGCTGTTTAGTGTCCATGTCTTTGTGGGTTTTGGGGGAACTTTGTTGTTGTTGATGTTTATTTTTATTCCATTGTTGTCTGAGAAGGTGCATGGTAGAATTTCAATCTTATGAAATTTGTTTATGCTTGATTTATGGCCAAGGATGTGGTTGATCTTAGAGTATATTCCATGTGGTGATGAGTAGAATGTATATTCTGTGGTCATTGAGTCGAATGTTCTGTAGTTATCAATTAAGTCCATTTGGTCAAGGGTCACATTGAGTTTCCAGATCTCCTTGCTGAATTTTTGTCTCAATGATCTGTCTATGGTTGTGAGTGGGGTATTAAAGTCCCCAGCTATGATAGTGTTAGAGTCAATATCTTTTTTAAGTTTGCCTAGAAGCTGCTTTATGAAAGTTGGTGCTCCTATGTTGGGTGCATATATGTTTAGAATGAATCATTCTTTTTGATTGATTGAACCCTTTATCATTATGTAGTGACTTTCTTTATCTTTTTAAATTTTTGGTGGCTTAAATGGTATTTTGTCTGACTCCTGCTTTCTTTTGTGTTCTGTTTGTCTGAAATTTTGCTTTCCTTCCTCTTACTTTGAGTCTGTGAGTGTCCTTTCTGGTGAAATGAGTCTCTTGAAGACAATATATTGTTGCCTCATGATATTTTATCCATTTTGCCATTCTATGTCTTTGCAGTGGTGCATTAAGTCATTTCACATTCAGGCTAATTATTGAAATATGAGGGTTTATCCCTGTCATGAGGTTCTTATAGAGTTGTTGCTGTTCCTGTTTGTTTGTTGTCTTTCTTTTGATTTTTTGGTTGATTCATGTGTGTTTTCGATCTTTTCCTGCACTCTTGTGAAGAACTTTGTCATTCTTTTCTCCCTTTCTTCTGTGTTTAATACTGTCTTAAGTGTTTGTTGTAGAGCTGGTCTAGAGGCAGCTTACTTCTTAGGGATTGAATGTCTGGGAAAGATTTTAATTCTCCCTCATTGATGAAGTTTAGCATAGTTGGGTAGGTTATTCTTAGTTGAAATTGTTTACCTTTGAGAACTTTGAAGATTGGGCTCCAAGCTCTCCAACTCTGAAGTGTTTCTGTAGATAAATCTGCTGTTATTCTAATTGATCTTTTCTGGTAGATTGTCTGACCTTTTTCTCCTGCTGCCTTTAGGATTTTTTCTTTTATTCCTACTTTGTTTAGGTAAATTACTATGTATCTAGGAGTTGGTCTTCTCATTTGTTGTCTTGCAGGGGTTCTCTGAATCTCTTGTGTTTGAATGATAACATCACTGATGAGATGAGGGAAGTTTTCTGGAATAATTTCATGGAATGTTTATTCCAGGGTGGTCTCTGTCTCTTTTTCTGCCAATTACTCTTAGGTTCAGCCTCTTGAAATAATTGTCTATCTCTTGAAGGTTTTGTTCTGTCTTTTTAAGCTTCTTTTTTATGTTTTGATAGTTTGGGTTAGTTCTGTATTTTGGTCCTCAAGCTCTGAGATTCTTTCTTCTGCTTGGTTAATTCTGCTTTTTATCCTTTTCAGTTTGTATTTATTTCACTCACAGTATTTTTTACTGTTGTTATCTCAGTTGTCAACTCCTTCCTAGTTTCCTCTTGTCTCTCAATTCTTTTTATTCTCTCTGTTAATGTCTTGATGTCTGGGTTTGTAGTTTGAGACCAGTCATTCTGGGAACCTTCAATGTTTGTGTTTCAAAGTCTGTTTTCTCAGTGTCTGATCTCCCAGGGGTCTGTGAGACCCATATTCTTCTTTGGGTTTTTCTTCATTTGTGTAGATTTTCCTCCCTCCCACTTTCTCCCCCCCACCCCCATTCTTTAATTCTGTTGTTCAGGGATGGTGGGGTTGCTTTTACTTCTATTTGC
Source organism: Carlito syrichta (assembly GCF_000164805.1). Taxonomy (NCBI): domain Eukaryota; kingdom Metazoa; phylum Chordata; class Mammalia; order Primates; family Tarsiidae; genus Carlito; species Carlito syrichta. The sequence goes on along the minus strand of NW_007065796.1, from coordinate 51,591 downwards.
TCAGTCTCATATTCTTTCTTATGTGAATCCTCGGTCTTTATTTAATTCTGAAGCTGGAATGTGGGTTAGGGGCTATATTTTTGCAGTTTGAAGGTTTAATTGAGGGGGAGACTGTGATTAAAAATCTATGCAAATCCCAGTACCTACCATCAGGTGTATGGGGACCCTAAAACCCACTTCCAACTGTCTTATAATCTGTTCATGCATTGGGGGTATAGGTTGCTCTCTGGAAGCAAAATGATGTAAGAAAAAGGAAAATAATGGAAAAATGAAGGTGGGGTGAGGGGGGCAAGAGGAAGGTGGAGAAAGAGAAGGGTAAGAGGGAAAACAGACAGACTTACCAACTAACAAATGAAAAGAGACACAAAGAAAGAAAAGAGTAAAAAAAAAACCCTAAAACATACAGAGAATCATACAAACACACAGTTCCACAAAAATCTGCCTATTGATGCTATTGATGTACTCTTCCCATACACAAACAGGTAATCTAAAGAATAGAAAAAAAATTAGTAAAATAACAGAAACAAAGCAAGTACGAAAACATTATCTAAAACAGAAGGAAAGATTTAAAAGAGCTAAAACAATAAGCAAACAAAGATGAGCAAAACAAACAGACAAAGTAAAAATATAAAAACAAGGAATAACACCCAAACTTGCTCTGAGGTCAGTCCTGTAAGTTCAGTGTCCTTTCAACTCTCATATCTAGCCCTTCCCTCTGCTCTCAGAGCAGGCAGATAGGGTTGCTCACAGCTTGGATCAGATGCACCAGGCCTACTTTGGAAGGAGGGTAGATCAGATCTAGACTCAGCCAGCTTGCTGCCTGTCAAGTCTGCCATTCAGATCTGACCTATCTGTGTCTGATCTAGCATGGGGGAGGGGCTTCTGTCTCTCCCAGTTTGATGAGTTTACCTTAGGTCCCAAGTTGGAAGCTGGGCAGAGTTGGGTGGGGCTGGGCGGGGCAATGCAGGTCTCTGCATGGTCCTGGGACAGAGAAAATGGCTGTGGTTGGGGTCTCCTAACCAGACATAGAGTACCTCTCCAACTCTCTGGATCCTCTCTCTCCACTGATCAGATCCAGGGCTCCAGCTGATCTGCTATAAAAGGTGATGGTGTGGGCAAGGTGACAGGCAATGAGAATCAGCTGGATGCAACAGGAGAGTCCCATGAGCAGTAGACGATCTTGCGAGCCTACCCATGCTCCTATTTCAGGGCAGTGGGGACTTGTAGTCACCCTCAGAGTGGGGGAGCCTGGGTGCATGAACCGGAGTCTCCTCTCAGATGGACTTTCACTTTGCCACCAGCACATGCCTATTCACGCAGAGAGTCTTTATGGACACTTGCCTTTACGGAGGCTCTCACAGGTGAACTTTTTTCTTTCTTTCTTTCTTTTTTTTTTGAGTTGGAGTCTCACTCCGTCACCCAGACTGAAGTGCAGTGGCACGCTCCCGGCCACCCCAGCCTCAACCTGCTGGGCTCCGGCAATCCTTCCGCCTCAGTCTTTCAAGTAGCCGGAACTATAGGCACCCGCTACCATGCCTGGCTAATTTTTGATTTATTGTAGAGACGAGTTCTCACCAAATTGCCTGGGTGGGTCTCGAACCCATGGGCTCAGGCAGTCCACTCGCCTCAGCCTCCCAAAGTGCTGGGATTACAGGCTGAGCCACCAAACCCGACCTGGTGAACTTTTTTAATGAGGAAAATTTTTTATCCCTGGAATGTTTACTGGAAAATTGATTATTTTTTATTTCTGTTTTCCTTTAATATCTTTATAGAACTTCCATTATTCATATGTGGAACATCCCTGATTAACATACCAATTTTAAAATACTTTAATTTTTTTATGTCTAAGTCTTATACTCTCTTTCTTCTTGATTCAATCAATTTCATTTTCTGACACTTCTATTAAGCCTCACATTTCTGTTATATTATTCATTATCATGAACTATTTTTTTCTCCGATTTTCAATTTGTATAGCATTTAGTTGTTTTGTAGTTCTTTTTACTCTCAGATAATATTAATAAGATTTTTTTGTGTGTATGGTTTTCACCTTTTCTCACAAGCTTCTGTTTCCATCAAATGTATTTTGTCCGTTTGTGGTGTTTTGTCTGTATCTTTCATGTTCTAGGCTTTCTGGTGATCCTTTACTATCTTGTCATACATGAAAGTACAGTACTCAGTACTGACAGGATGGTATTTCATGCAGAAGAATTATCATCTGAGTTTTGTATTGCAGGGTGGTCCAGCAGGGCTGTTTCATTGGAAAACCTCCAATACCATAACCTATCAATCTTTTCTCTGAACCCACAAAGAATAACCTGTCAATCACTTGGATTAAAAGAGTATAAACCTACTGAATGAGAGAAAAAAACACCTCAGACAAAGGGCTAATACCCATAATATTCAAGGAACTAAAAAATCTCAACATGAAGAAAACAAATAACCCCATCAAAAAACCAGGCAAAGGACATGAATGGACACTTCTCAGAAGAAGACATACAAGTGGCCAATAAACACATAAAAATGCTCAATGTCACTAATCATCAAATTAATGCAAATTAATACCACAATGAGATATCACCTCACACCAGTCAGAATGGCTATTATTAAAAAGTCAAAGAGCAATAGATGTGTGTATGGTTACACAGAAAAGGGAACACTCATCTACTGCTGGTGAGATTGCAAACTAGTTCAGCCTCTATGGAAAACAGTATGTAGATTTTTCAAAGACCTAAAAATTGAACTACCATTTGACCTGCAATTTCACTCTTCAAGATCTATCCAAAGGAAGATAAATCAACATATAAAAAGAATACCCATACTCCTTTGCAGCAACATTGATGGAGCTGGAGATTATCATTTTACCTGAACTGACTTGGAAATAGAAAACCAAGCATAGCATGCTCCCCCTCATATGTGGGAGCTAAATGGTCACAAAGTTAGAATATTAGACACTGAAGACACCAGTAAGGGGGGAAGTGGGAAGGCGGCTGTGGTTCAGAAATTACCTGTGGAATGCACTGTTCATTATGTGAGGAATGGGCCAGTTGAGGCCCAATACCCACCACTACGCAGTATGTGCATACCATGAACATTCATGTGACTCACTGAAACTAATTTTTTATGTGTAACCTTTAGTATTATAATTGTGGCAAACAAATCATCTGGTGGTCAATTCTCAAGAAAAAATGAGGAAAGAAAATTTTGATATTCAGTATGCACCATTTCATTTAGTGTTCCTATTTTCAGTACGCTAATTCTGCCTGTTCTTTCCCAGTTTGGAGACTTTTAATTTCTCTAGAACAGGGGTCCCCAACCCCCAGTTCCAGTCTTTGGCATGTTAAGAACTGGACCACACAACAGGAGGTGAGCAATGGGCTACTGCTTGAAGTTTCATCTGTATTTACAGCTGTTTCCCATCGTTTGCAATATCTCCTGAGCTACGCTTTATATCAAATCAGCTATGGCATTAGATTCTCATAGGAGTGCAAACCCTACTGTGAACTGAGCATGCGAGTCATCTAGATTGTGTGCTCCTAAAGAGAATTTAATGCTTGATGATCTGAGGTGGAGCTGAGGCAGTGATGTTAGTGCTGGGGAGTGGCTGCAAATACAGATTAACATTAGCAGTGAGATTTGACTGAACAGAGACCATGATAAATCAATTGCTTGCAGCATTATAGCAAAACACTATCAACGAGTGGCACATGAGTTGATATACTTGAATTGTACAGCTGTATCTGGTGACCGTCGTTAAGTTAGAATCTGACAGTTATTTTAATCTGCATGTGGTCCACTCATTATTTTATTTATCACTTCCCTCCACTCCTCTTTTTTTTAGTGTTGAGTTGTATAATTATTTCATTATGTATTACAATTAAATAATAATAGCAATAAAGTGCACAATAAATGTTATGCGATTGAATCATCCCCAAACCATCTTCCCCCCGGGTTTGTGGAAACATTTTCTTCCACAAAACTCTCCCTGATGTCAAAAAGTTGGAGACCACTGCTTAGAGAATAAATGTGCTATTTCTGCTGAGGGTAAGGAATGAGGTGGTCAGTGGCCTGTCTGTACAAAGTGAATAAGAGGAACTGTAGCAAGGATCTGGGGTGGGGTGGGTGTGAGCAACTGCAACAAAAAATTCTTTTCAACCTGTTTTTTTATTTTAGACACTGCTCTAATACTTCTCTCAGAAGCATTAGCATTTGTGGGAAATTCTGAAATTTAAATCAAATTTCTTCTCAGTTTCTTCTGACCTGAAATTAACTGTCTATTGTTTAATATCAGCTATTGCTTATTCTATTTCCAGTTTCCAAATTTTACTGACACCATCTTTTCTACTGTTCTTTGTGCTTCTAGGTTTATGAATTTCAAAAGCATATTTTATTATTGTTTTAGTAGATACTAGATAGAGATAAACAGCTGCCGTATTTTTAGAGTGATCTATATAAATCATACCATAAAATACCTAAACATATCAATGACTTCTTTTCTCATTGGAATGGAGCACAAAAGTCTACCTGTATGGCCCTTGTTTCATGCTTCCTTGCCGTATTTTATACTATTCTGCCTTGGTCACTATGCTTTAACTATTGATCTTTAGGGTCTTTACACATTAAATTTCCTATATTTGGACTGTTTCCCCTTCTTAACCCTATTCTACATTCTCTACCAGGTTAACTCTTACTCTTCTAGTTGTTCCATAATTTTCTCTAAAAGTCCTTCTCTAACCTCTCTGTCTTAAGAAGACTTTTCTGTTATATTACCTAAGAGCACTCTATATGTTTTGGTTCTTTCTGTTGCCTGACAGAGTTAGTAATTATATCTCTAGGTGATTACATCTTGAATATCTGATATTCTTTTTGATTTTTAGCTATATGAAGAGAGGAGATACAGAATGTTAATTTTTTCATTCATCAATGTATCAGTAAGAGTTTGTTGCAGTTATAGACATGAAATTAGCATTGATTAAATTTTGTTGAGTGTATAAATGAGCTGATCAATACTTTGGGATACCTCTTTCTTTCTGTGGGTTTTCTAAGGAAAAGTGAACAATATGAGAAGTACTTGACTGAAAAAGAGAGATGCAAAAGTGAGTCTCAGTAATTTCTGAAAAATGTAACTGATTTGAGGTCTCTGCCATTGTCCTTTGTATATTATAGTTGTCTTTAGAGAGTGGGAGTTATCCTTATTTGCTGTGTAATTTTGAGCATGACGAATACATTCTTCAATTCTTAATTTTCTCATTTGTCAAACTGGCATAATAAGGTCGTACACATTAGCCTTTTCAAGGGTTGCTTATTATACACAAATAAAGGCCATCAGTACTCTGTTAGCCTTGAATATTGAATGTAATTATTGAAAATACTTTCCCTCCTTACTTTCTCTATGTCCTACATGGATTAGATATATGGAAGATTTATGGAAGATTCCTTTTCTAGGTAGTGAAAGACTTAAAACAAAATAATATACCTTGGGACACTGAAATTTGATTTTATAGCTACCTCAAATATTAGAATGGATTTATCTGTCAGATCTTGATTGACTAAGCCAGGGTGTGGATTAAATAAATTCTCAGGGTCTTATTCAGCCTTGCTGATTCTAAAATAGATGAATAGCATAACGAGCACTAAGGATATAATTCATAATATAGAACAATTCTACTTACCAAGAGCAACAGGGTTGTAATTATTCTAGAAACTGAAGTCATTTTATAAGGCTTAGGGTATATTAGGAAGAAATATCAGTATATAACTAAGAGTCAAGGTTGTATATATAATGTCTATGGAGGGATCCTGTCTTATATGTATTCTAGATCCATCAATATATAGTACATAGTCTGACATGGAATATTGGTTAAAATAGATATTTTTAGCTAATTAGCAATTAGTTAATTAACAGGGCAATATTGTGACAGATAAGAAATATCTAAACACTCAGCATCCTGATATTTGTCTACCAATATGTCTTAAGTCAATCTTATTTATTCATTCAACACATATTAGTTGAGAACCGATTACAGACATAGAATATTAATTTTAACTTAATTTTTATTTATCTTGCATAATATTGGGAGAAATAATACTCCAGACTCACTGCTTCCTTTATTTGAAGCTTGTGAAATATCTTTAAAGAAGTAGTAACTTCTTATGAAATGTTAAAATTGCCAAAACTAAACAGAAACAGAGAGACCACATGGAACTGAGAGAATTAAGCTAATACTTAGAGTAGGTGGCATGTGCAAGGTGCTGAGACATTTGATAGTATAAGGTAAGGCTTGGTTCATGTCATCAGTAGAGGTGCAAAGCATGTTCAAGTACTTCCAAAATAAGCTGGCTTGACTGGATAATTGAGTTCATGTCAGGTAGTTGTTAGAGTTAAGGATAGAAAATTAATTTCTAGGCAGCATTCCTATGTTCCTATTCTCTCGGCTCACCTTGGCAAACTCATTGTTTCTACCATTATTGGTTTACTTGTCATCACCTGAGGCAACTTTACTGTGTCTTCCCATACTATATTAAGCCTCCTTGTACTTATTGTCTACAGGCTCCCTTCTAAAATGCTCAACACTTGCCTAGGGACTAAAGCTGCAGAGGAGATTTGGGTCTGATAGCTATACAATCTGGTCTAGTGTATTTGGATCATAATTCATGATTTATAGAAAAGGCCATCTCAATCATATGATCAAAGGTGGTATTTGCCACAAGCAGCCTGATCAACTGATAAGATTCTGAATACAGTCATAGGATTGGGTCAGTTTCTGAGTTATTCTATTGAAAATGATAGTAGTAAGATTGACATAGACCTGCTGGGCTCCGGCGATCCTTCCGCCTCAGCCTTCTAAGTAGCTGGAACTACAGGCACGCGCTACCACGCCTGGCTAATTTTTTTTTATTTATTGTAGAGATGAGGTCTTGCCAAGTTGCCCAGGCGGGACTCGAACCCGCGGGCTCAGGCAATTCACTTACTCGGCCTCCCAAAGCGCGGGATTACAGGCTGAGCCACCGAGCCCGGCTAAATTGTTTTTTTTTTTTTTTTTAAAAGAGTTGCTTGAGAATTGAATTCAGATGCTCAGAGTCAAAGTAAACACTGGAGCTTCAGCTTGTGTGAGAAATTTTCCAGGTACTCAGTTAAATTATCCTTTGTGTATAGCAGTAGGTGAGGGACAATAGGTTCTGGTATTAAGAACCATAAGAGCCATTATCCAGACTGGCATTTTTGGCATTTAGTAATTATAAATTCTGGGCAGAAAGGAAAACAAGTTTCTTTTAAAATTAATTCCTCTAGTCTATAAGCAAATAAGGTGAATTAGGGACTTTCTGGAAATCTCTCTATTTGATGTGGAGGAGCTGGAAGCTACAGCTTTCCTGGAAGACTTATGCTGAGTTAAGGTTTACTAGATCAGATCAACTTTGCCACCGTCTGAAATGAGAAGTTGTAACCACTTAGCAGAGAGAATAATGACTTTCAAGGAAGATTATCCTCAAACTTATTAGTTTTTTTTTAATCTTCAAGGTTTTTTGTGTTGTTTATAAAATATATTGAGCTTATTTGTCTGACCTTTTAAAAAATTGAGAAAATCTTGAAAAATTTTGTTTCTTGTGTAGAGGTTAAACTGAAGCTATTATAGTTTAGGTATTTCAGATTTTTTTTTTTTTTACCTACAGAATCTGATCTTTAGAGAATTTTAATGTGTGCATAATGTAGAAGGTAGTAAGGGAGGTATGTTTTGAAAGTGCTCAATTCTATACTCTGTTCAGCTATGAGAAATGTCCTGATTTTCAAGGTTACGAGGTTTGCCATATTTATCTTCATTTCAGTTTGCTATGTTCCCTTCTGGTAACACAGGCACAGAAACAGATTCCATAGTTTTCAATACAGATAAGATTTGACACATTCAGGGTGGTATGGCCATGTCTTTAATATAGAGTGACTTTATAAATCATTAAAAATGAGTATCTGCTTCTAATTACGTGGATTGTTTTTACTGGCAAAATTTTGTTCTAATACAGAAAGGTATCTTATACTTTACTTACTGATGTAAAGTTGTTAAGACATTCTCTTTTATGGTGTAAAAACTCAATCTGAATTTGTTGCCTTTTGATTTTAGGGCAACAGAAAAATAATAGCCGATATTGATAACCATGTTTTTGTTTTTGTTTATGAAAGCAGAATTTATTAAGAGGACAGAGAAGCTCCCACAGAGGGAGGGGACCCGAAGGGGATGCCCGGAAACATATCTTAAAAGTTACTTATGATTTCTATACCATAGTACAAATGGAAATAGTAGCTTGCTTATTAGGGAAACCGTTTTGTATTTTTTTTAATCTTAGAAAACTTTTTTTAAAAACTTGGATACTCTTTTTTCTCTAAGATGTTAAATAAATGAAGCAACTATTGCAGCCAGTGGGAAAAAGTTTCCCTGAAAATTGTGAGGCAATTATTTGAGTCAACATTTATTTTATTAGCCACAAAAAAGATTGATAAAGATTAATTTTATAATAAAATGAGAATGCTGATAGTATCAGAAATTCTTCTGCCAGATGATCTTAATTTTAATTTTCTGTATGTAGAAGCCCTAGTCAAAGTCCTAGTCTATAGAAGTGAAGACAATATATATTCCATTTCATGATCTACAAAATTATTTTTCCCTTTAACATGGCCTTCCTGTTGTGTAACCTCTGCCATCTATGTACTTCTCAAGGATGTTTGTATAAGGCCAAAATGTTCTTTATAGCAGTTGGTTGAGATAAGGTTAGAGGTCAACTTTTGAGCAAAAGAAAAAAGAAAGTCATAGAAAAAACAAAGTTATTGATATACATTTTTAAAAAGAGAGATATATTCTCTCCTTGCTTTCTGGCATTTTCCCCAAAACTTTTCTGAACAATAGTGGGCGGTGACTTTTTTTCCCTCTTCTCGATAAAGGAAATAGATATCCTGTAAACTCAATTTTATTTACATATGACCCTGTGAATGTATTTATTTAAAGAACATAAAAGTAGAATAATAGTTTATAAGACACTGAACTTTTCTAAGACCTAAAAAAAAATTATCTAATCTTGAGCAGTTTTACATAAGCATTCTTTTTGATTGATTACCAATAAAATATTTTTAGTTGTATATCATGGTTGTTTTTGCACTTAGTACTTGGTTGAAATAGCTGACTGGTAAGAGTTCTCAGGAAGAGTAAACTCAATTTAGCATTAGTCTAAGAAAAATTTAATTAGAAATATGATACATTGGTTGCATAATAAATCATATAATAAATTCCTCAGTTCATTGTGAAGGATTGTGAATTATGGGCTAATTTGAATAATCCAGTCCAATGGAGAATTACCTCTCATGGTCATTTGCATAGAGAGAAAGGCAACCCTTTAGTTGCTGATATGTTTTACTGGCACTGAAGTCACTTATAAATAAAAGAATAGAAGGAGCTGCTGAGAGCTTAGAATGAAAGATTTTCAGAAATGTTTTTCCCTTTGAAATGTCTTCATGTATTTCTATAACCCCTCTAGGACTGCAAATAATGTAATCCAGGCCAGTCAGTATTTACTTTCTATGCCCTTTGTGCAGACAGAAATGTAGGGTGCCAGAGACTTTATTTCCATGGCTATAGTAATTGTGGGGACTGCAAAAAAGGGGAAATGAGAAGTAGATGGGATGGAAGTCTGCCAAATGAAACAATATGCAACACTTACATCAAGACTCACATACTTAAATGCCTTTGGGACTGTGTAAGCATCCTACTAAGTGGAAGAGAACATGCCTCGGCATCTCACCTCCAGAAAATATTATATTGTTGTAAGGAATAAATCTAGTCTCAGTTTTCCTAGAGTGTAGGATCCATCAATAAAGGAATTATCTTCCACATAAACCTCAACATGCTTATGGAAAAACACGCTTAAGGAAAAAGCAAAATATAGACACTTAAAAACATAACATTTACTATTGTCTCATAGCAAATTAAAAATTACTATGCAATCAAATAAGCAAAAACAGTTCACATAATTTAGGAGAAAGAATCAGTCTATAGAAACAGATTCAGAAATGGCAGCTGATGAGATAAGAAGGCAAAGATTTTTAAAACAGCTTTAATAAATATGCCCAGGGTAAATATAAAGTATATGAATCAGGAATTGGACAAGGAAATCTAATAAGAAATAATACCTTCAATAAGGAAATCAAATGATATGGTGCCTAATGATGTTGCCCAAAATAAAATTCATGAGTTTTGGGGTGTGTGTGTGTGTGTGTGTGTGTGTGTGTGTGTGTGTGTGTGTGTGTTGGAAATACATATATATGTGTATATAAACTGTCAAAAATGTATTTTCAACTCCTTTGGTCAGCTATGAAACAACTGTGTGTACAAATTATTTGGTAGAGCAGCTATATTATTATTATTTTAATTTTAATTTTTAGATTTTTTTTATTTTAGAGATGTGGAGTACAATTCAGCATTAGGTATATAAATATTCATTACGAAAATATCCTTATTGATGAGGTGTGCCCCCCACCAGCAGTTTCCCACTACTGCCAATACCACCCTACCCCCTATACTGCCAATCCTTTTCTTATAGTATTATGAGAGTTGTTCAAGGTCTGCTTATGAGTGAGAACATCTGATACTCAGTTCTTTGCTTCTGTGATAGATCACTCAGTATTATAGACTCTAAGTCCATCTAAGTTGCTGTTAAGTTCATAATTTTATCCTTCTTTGTGGCTGTATAATATTACCTCATGTATATGTACCACATTTTAAAAAATGCAGTCCTCTTTTAATGGGCAGCATGGTTGGTTCCATGTTTTTGCTATTGTGATCAATGCCGCAATAAACATGCATGTGCAGTTATCTTTTTCTTAGAGTGATTTGAGTTCCTCTGGGTATATTTACAGTAGCGGACTGTGGGATCATTTGGAAGGTCGATTTTTAGATCTTTTAGGAATTGCCAAACTGTTTTCCACAGAGTTGTACTAGTTTATACTCCCACCAGCTGTGTAGAAGTGTTCCCTTTTCCCAGCATCCTCTCCGGCATCTGTTGTTATTTGATTTATTGATGATGGCCATCCTGACTGGAGTTAGGTGGTATCTAAGTGTGATTTTAATTTGCACTTTTTTGATGACAAAATGTCAGTGAGACTGAGCATTTTTTCATGTATCTGTTGGCTGCTCATATGTTTTCTTTTTCTTTTAAATTTTTTTATTTTATTTTAAAGATGTGGTGTACAATTCAGGGTTAGGTATACAAATGTTCATTATGCAGGTACCCTTGTTAATGAGGTGTGCCCCTCCCTCTCTGGCAGTTTCCCTCAACTACCAATTCCACCCCCTCTCCCCTGGCACTTTCCAATTACTGTCAACCCCTTTCTTATAGTATTATGACAATTGTTCAAGGTCCACTTATGAGTGAGAACATATTGTACTCTGTACTTTGTTTCTGTGATAGATCACTGAGTATGATCCATCCAAATTGCTGCAAAGTCCATATGTTTGTCCTTCTTTAAGGCTGCACAGAATTCCATTGTGTATATGTACCGCATTTTTTACCCTGTCCAGCTTCTTCAAGAAGCTTTTACTTCTTTAATTGCAGAATGATATTAGAAACCACGATCTTGTGCTAAGTTTACTCATTGCTACTGGTGTGTCATTGTTTCTCAATCCTATATATTAATTTATCTATATATATAAATTAATATATAAATATATATTTATATATAAATATTTCTACATGGAGCTATCTATATTTGCATTGTATTAAGTTAAACATGACTTCATGCTGATGTCTTCATCTTTAAATCATTGTCACATGGATCAATTTACTCTTCTTCCCTATTCATTCATAATATCCCCCTCCAACTGTGAGAAATATGAGTCCCACTACCCACAACTGTATTAATTTTGTGCTACTGCTATAACAAATAATAACAAACTCTGTGACTTAAAGCAAAAAAATGTATTGTCTAACAGTTCTTGGATCAGAAATATGGCACAGTCTTACTGGGATCAAATCAAGGTTTTAAAAGGGCTGCTGTGTTATTTCTGGAGGTCTATAGGAGAATCTATTTCTTTGCACTTTCCGGGTTCTATAGACTACATCTGAGTGTTTATAACAACTTTATTATCATCACCCAAAACTAGAAGCACCTATAAACATTTTAACATTGAACATTACTTTTTAAATGGTTTAGGTAAACATGTGGTAACACGATTGCTACACTGAAAATGAAGACTATGTTTAGTTTTCTAAGAAACTTACAAAGTCTTCCTAAGTGACTGCCGGAGTCCAGCTCCAGGAGAGAGTCAGGGCCTGAATGGGGAGAATCAGGAACTGCGAAGAAGAACGATAGGAGTCACCTGCCGGGGTAGTGTTCAAGACTCTGTCAATTTTTATTTATTTTTCACAAACTTATATAGGTTTTCCACTCAACCCTGCACCCACAAATGTATCTTATGTTGCTAACCAAACGCCCACTTACATCCTTTTTGCACTCACAATAAGGTTGACCTTTAACAATTTTAACCACAGATGATGTTTTTCTTAATTCAAACATTATGAACGTCCTGGTTTTCTTCCTAACTTTCTCATAACTATTTAGTATTATAGGCCTATAATATCCTTACCCTATAAAGCTAAACCTTAACCCTAAGTCTTATTTAATTTACTTACTACTATATATTTATTTCTATTAATCTTATTTCTATCCTTCTATCCCTATATTTTCTTAACTATCACTTATACTATTATATATCTCTTATCTTACTAGTTTATCTTATCTTACTATCTTATTATTAAAATTCTAAATTCTATCCTCATTAAACTACTTATTTAATCCTAAAATATCTTGATCTATTTTTTATCTCAAACAGTTATTTTCCACCAGCTCTCAGGTGGGGTCTGTTGTATATGAGGAAGTGGTCGACTTGTTTTTCTTGTCCTCCTGCTGTTTACTGAAAAACATCCTAACACACCCTAAGGGGCACCCTTTTTGCTGCAATCTCACCTCCATTATGCCTATGTATAATTTTTGCTGTCAAATGCCATCATTCATTTGCGCATCTATTATCTCAATTAAAGAGGGAACATTCTCAAGCCTATGCACGCAATCCTTCAAAGTTAGGGAAGGTCCATCAACAGGATCCATGGGACTTTGCCTCCGTCATGGCCACATTTTACTAGGGCCTTGCTCCCAGCTGGCATTTTTCCTGTTTTCAGGTCCCTTTTACCTCACTTTTACTAGTGATTGTGGCTCCCAGCAAGTGACTGTATTATTTTGTATTCCCACCAACTGTAAATGAGCATTTCTGTTACTCCACACTCTCATTAGCAGCTGATATCATATGTTTTTCTCTTAATATTTGTTATTCTAATAGGTGTAATGTTGTATCTCATTATTTTATTTATAATTCACTAATGACAAATACCATCGAGTATATTTTCATATTCTAATTTGTTGTCTTTATATTTTCTTTGGGTAGGTGTCTGTGCAAATATATTGCCCATTTTAAAGTATCAGGTTTTTTTCTTATTGTTGAGTTTTAAGAGTTTTGGAGCCTAGTACATTGGTGTATGCCTGTAATCCCAGTTACTCAGGAGGTGGAAGTAGAAGAATTGCCTGAGCTGAGTGAAAGGAATTCAAGGGCAGTCTAGGCAACATAGTGGGATCCTGTCTAAGCAAAAAATAAAATGAAACAAAAAAGTAAACACTCAAAAAACAACAGAAAGTTCTTGACATGTTTTGAAAACAAATCCTTTATTAGATGTGTGTTTTACATATGCATTTTCTACCTTTTGGCTTACCTTTCTGTTCTCTAGCAGCTTATTTGGCAAAGCAGGATTTTAAATTATTTCAGTCTATTTTTTTATGTATTAGTGTCATATAGTAAAACTCAGTAGCAACTATATGCTACTCTAAAGAAACTCACTTCACCTTTAAAGACAGAGACTGACAGTGAAGAGATGGAAAAAAATGTTCATACAAATGGAAACCAAATAAGAGCAGGAGAATCTATATTTATATCAGATAAAGTAGACTTTTGGTCAAAAACTGTAAAAAGAAACAGAGGAGATCTTTATATAGTTATAAAGAAGTCAGTTCAGCAATAGGATATAACAATAGTAAGTATATAAGCACTCAACTTTAAAGCATCAAAATATATAAAGCAAATATTAATAGGTCTAAAAGGAGAAAAAAATGGAAATGTGATAAAAATAGGGGACTTCAACACTCTTCTTTTAGGAAAGGTATTCATGCTGCAGAAAATCGACAAAGAAAAATTAGAGTTAAACTTTACTTTAAATCAAATGAAACAAACATTAAATAATTGCCACAAAATACAGGTTCTTCTCATCAGGAATTGGAACATTCTCCAGGATGGACCATATGTTAAGCTACAAAACAAGTCTCAACAAACTAAAAAAAAAAAAGTCAAAATCATGTCAAGAATCTTCTGACCATAAAAGAATAAAACAAGTAATCAATAACAATAGGAAATTTAGAAACTGTACCATACCAATAAATGGAAATTAAACAACATATTCTTCAATGGCAAATGGATTAATGAATAAATTAGAAAGAAATTTTAAAAATTTCTTGAAACAAATGAAAGCAAAATCACAACATAACAGAACCTATGACATGCAACAAAAGCAATACTAAGATGAACGTTTATGGCAATAAACACTTAAAAAAAGAGTTCAAATTAACAACCCAAAAATGCATCTCAGGGAACTAGAAAAACAAGAACAAACCAAAACTAAATAGTAAAATGGAAAAATAAATAAATATCAGTAGAAATAAATAAAATTGAAACTAAAAAATAAAAAAGTTCAAAAAATCATAAAGTAATTTTTAAAAAAAAGATAAAATTGATAAACCTTTAGCTAAACTAACTATGGAAAAAAGAGAGAAGACCCAGACAAATAAAAGCAGAGGCAAAAAAGAAATGTAAGTACTAATACCACAGAAATACAAAAAATCATTAGAGAACAAGTATATGCCAACAAATTGAAAAACTTAGAGGAAATGAATAAATTCCTGGATTCATAAAACCTACCAAGTTTGAAAGATAAAGAGATGGAAAACTTGAACAGCTCAATAGTAAATAATGAGATTAGAACAGTAATTTAAAAATCTCCCAACAAACAAAAGCCCAGGAATTGATGGATTATCTGCTAAAATCTACCAAACATCTAAAAACCGAATACCAATTCTACTCAAAGTATTTCAAAAACTTAAAGAGAGGGGAAGAACTCCAGCCTCCTTCTGTGAGTCTAGCATTATGTTGACAGCAAAACCAGACAAACATTCCTGATAAACATAGATGCAAAAGTGATCAACAAAATTTTAGCAAATAGAATTTGTGAACAAAAGAAAAATATTATTCGCACTTATCATGTGGGATTCATTTCATGGATGCAAAGTTGGTTCAACATAGAACATTAATAAACATACTATATCACATTAGCAGAATCAAGAACAAAAATTATATCATCATTTCAATGGATGCTGAAGTACTGAAGTAGCAGTCTATAAAATTCAACATTTCCTCATGATAAAAGTCTTCAAAATATTAGGTACAGAAGGAATATACCTCAATACAATAAATACCATGTATGATAAGCCCACAACTAATATCATACTTAATGGAGGATGAATGAAGCCTTTCTGCTATGTTTTGGAACAAGACAAGAGTGCCCACTTTCTCTGTCTTTATTCAACATAGTACTGGATGTCCTAGCCATGAACAATTAGGCAGGAGAAAAGGAATTAATGGCATCCAAGCTGAAAAAGAAAAAGTTGTATTATCCTTGCTTGCGGATACATTATCTTATATTTAGAAAAACCTAAAGACCACACTGAAAATCTTATAACAGATCAACGAATTTAGTAATGCTGTAGAATACAAAATTAGCATACAAAAGCTGGTAATATTTCTGCATATTAACTTCAGTAAATCTGAAAAGGAAATTTAAAAAGCAATCTCATATACATTATCCAGAAAACCCTTAGTAATGAATTTAACCAAAGAAGTGGAATATCTATATGAGAAAAATTATAAAACACTGATGAAAGAATTTAAAGATGACTCTCATGCTCTTGGATTCGAAGAATTAATATTGTTAAAATGCATATACCACCCAAACACGCCTACAAACTCAATGCAATTTTTATCATAATAGCAATGGCATTCTCCACATTTTAGATAACCCTAAAATTTGTATGAAACCCCCAAAGACCCTGAATTTCTAAAGCAATCCTATGCAAAAGGAACAAAGCTGTAGGCATTATGGTACCATATTTCAATTTCACTACGAAGTGATGGTAACCAAAAACAGTATGGGTCTTGGCATAACAACAGACAGACAGACCAACAGAACAGAATGAGAACTCAGAAATGAATTCATGCACTTATAGACAACTTGTTTTCAGCAAAGATGCCAAGAACATACTTGGGGAAAGAACATTCTCTTTAATAAATGGTGGGAGAAAACTGGAAATTCATATACAAAAAAATGAAACTAGATTGATTCCCTCCTTCCACCATATGCAAAAATCAAACCAAAATGGGTTAAAGACTTAAACCTAAGACCCAAAGCTATGAAACTACTAGAAGAAAAATGTTGAGGAATTGCTCCAGAACACTGGACTGGGCAAAGATTTTTGAGTAAACAAAAATAAACAAATAAAATAAGATCAAATAAGATTTCATCAAGCTGGAAAGCTTCTGCATGGCAAAAGATGCAATTAACAAAGTAAAGAGACAATTTACTAAATGGGAGAAAATATTTTCATAGTATTCAAATGATGGGGATTAATAATCAGAAAATATAAGGAACTCAAAGTTCTTAATAGCAAAAAAACTAATTAAAATATGGGCAAAAGATCTGAGAAGATATTTCTCAAAAGAAGACATGCAAATCACCAAGTATACGAAAAAATACTCAACATCACTATTATCTGGGAAATGCAAATCAAAACACAATGAGATTTTATCTCACCCCTGTTGTAATGTGTTTTTATAAAAAAGACAAATAAATAATAATAAATGGTGGTGAGGATAATGGGAAAAAGCAACACTGCACAGTGTTGGTAGGAATGTAAAATAGTACAGTTGTTAGTGAAAACATTATGAAGTTGCTCAAAAAACAAAATATAGAACTACCATATGATCCATCAATCCCACTGCTGGGTATTTATGCAAAAGAGAGGAAATGAATTTATCAAAGAGATTTCTGCACTCCCATGGCTATTGCAGCACTATTTACAATAGCCAAGATATGGAATCATTATGTGTCCGTCAGTGGAACACTGCATCAAAAATGTCATATATATTTTATATATATACACACACACATATCTACAGTAAGATATTATTATCATACAAAGAGAATGAAATCCTGTCACTTACAAAAACATAGATTAAACTGGGAACTATTACTTTAAGAGAAATAAACCAGGCACAGAAAGACAAATACACATGTTCTCACTCATATGTAGATGTTTAAAAAATGGATTTCATGGAGGCAGAGAATAGAATGGTGGTTATCAGAGGTTGAGAGAAGAGGAAGGTGGGAAGAATGAAAAGAAGTTGGTTAAGGGGTGAAAAATACAGTTAGATACAATGAATAAGTTCTAGTATTCTATAGTGTTGTAGACAAATTATAGATAAAAATAATTTATTATATATTTCAAAATAGCTAGAAGAGAACTGTAATCCTATAGCATATATAACTGATAAAAGTTTAAGAGGTGATAAATATTCCAATTATACTGATTTGATCATTACACATTGCATAGAAGTTTCACAATATTACATGTACCCCCCAAATTCATACAACTATGGTATATCAATAAAAAATAGAAAACAAAAAACACCTGCTGGAGGGTTTTTTGTTTGTTTGTTTGTTTTGAGTTGGAGTCTCACTCTGTCGCCCAGACTGGAGTGTAGTGGCTGCTTCTGGTCACCGCAGCCTGGACCTGCTGGGCTCCAGCGATCCTTCTGTCTCAGCCTTCCAAGTAGTTGGAACTACAGGTGAGTGCTACCATGCCCTGCTAATTTTTGATTTATTGTAGAGATGAGGTCTCGCCAAGTTGCCCAGGCGGGTCTTGTACCCGCGGGCTCAGGCAATCCACTCACCTCAGCCTCCCAAAGCGCGGGATTACAGGCTGAGCCACCGAGCCCGGCTCTGTTTTGAGTTTTTTATAAATTAATTAATACGAAATGAGATTAAGGTTATTCTTTTTTTGCTTTTTGCATTTTTAATATCACGTAAAAAAGTAAAAAAAATAATTTCTGTTCAACTTAAAGTTCCTAGTCACCAACTCATCCATTTTACAGTATCAGCAGGCACATGTTTAAGCTATATGCTTGAAGTATTGTGCTGCTGCTGATGTTTATAAGTGTGGGTTGATTGGAAAAAGTCATAATTCAACTTCTCTGAAAATCACCTATCAAGATGCAAAAATCTAAAGCTTTCCCTCAGGGAACTCATCTAAATTCCATCTTTTGCCTGTCATTTGTTCTCAGCTCCTGTCATTAAAATAAATAGTAGCTATTGATCATTCTGCCATATTTTTTAGAGTGCTTTTGCAATTGAAATCTGCGAACTTAATTTTCCAATTTGTGCTATTTTGAAAAGGTGTTCATTCAGCCTTGCTTGATGCACATAGAGTTTACCTTGGAAGGCAGAACCAACCTTCTATTAGGTAGAGTAAGTGGATTAGAGGTAACACACTTGGCATGATTTGAGTAGTTCTGGGAAATCCCACCTCCCTCAACCAATATTACAGTTTGCTAACACTTAGAATTTTATTTCTAGAGTTCCAAACTTTTGTGCTTTGTAGATAAGACATTATAAACAGCGCTCCTGGGAGAATTAACAGAATACCTAATGGTCATTTATCCTTTATAGAAAAGTGAAAATTAGTCGGGCTCGGAGGCTCAGCCTGTAATCCTGCGCTTTGGGAGGTTGACGTGAGTGGATTGCCTGAGCCCACGGGTTCGAGACCCGCCTGGGCAACTTGGCGAAGCCTCACCTCTACAGTAAATAAAAAATTAGCCGGGCGTGGTAGTGCATGCCTGTAGTTCCAGCTACTTGGAAGGCTGAGCGGAAGGATCACCAGAGTACAGCAAGTGGAGGCTGCGGTGGCTGGGAGTGGCCACAGCACTCCAGTCTGGGAGACAGAGTGAGACTCCAACTCAAAAAAAAAAAAAGTGAAAATTTTATTCCAGAGTGCAAATTTTTAGAGGGAAAAAAATTGAGAAGCTAAAAAGATTCTGAGACTAGAAGACAGAATAGAAAATATGGTATCCCTAAGGATACAGGGAGGAATTGTTCTGGAGTACTGGAGTACTTAACAAATTTATCTACTCCACAGATTTGCTTTACACAAATCTCAGAAGAGGACCCTTTTGCCAAAAGTGGACCATTTTCTCTGAAGGGCTACAATACTAAAATATTTTGGAAGGATAAAGGTGTCTGTTCTGAGAGAAGAGTCATTCTAAGATGTTATTTCTTGATTTAATTAGCCAGTTGAAGAAAGGTGATCTTTAGTTAATGCTTAAACTTTCAGACTGAGTGTGTCCTTAAGAACAGAACAAACATTTTGAATGACAGAGTCAAGGTTAGGTCCCATTCAGTCAATGAAAAGAAAATAAAGAAGCACAATTTGGAATTAAATTCTATTTTATAATAGCTTTTAGCATCACAGGAACAGTTCTCCAATACTATTTTCTCTTACCTTTGCCTGATTGTTTAGAATGCTGTCAGGCTGCTATAACATAATATCATAAACTAGGTAGCTTATAAACAACAAAGATTTATTTTTTCCTGGTTCTAGAGGTTGAGAAATCCAAGGTCAATGCAGTGGCAGATTCAGTGTCTGGTGACAGCTGGCTTTCTGATTCACCGTGCCCTCACAGGGTAGACATAGCAAACATGCTTCCTCAGGCTTCTTTAGTAAGGGTATTAATCCACTTATGATGGCTCTTCCCAATAACTTCCCAAAGGCCCTGACTCTAAATACCACCAGCATGGGCTTAGGATTTCAATATATGAGTTTTGGGAACCTCAAATGTTTAGACCATAACAGATGCCAATTTTGTTAAGAATTACTGGATAGCATTGGGCTTGCTCTGTTGCTTGACTACTAAATTCAGCTGAACTTTAATCAACCATTCCTTAACCCAATGCTGTCAACCCAAAATAGAATCATAAGAAATAATGGATTTAACAACACAAACTATAAATGAAACGAGACTCTGTACACCTGAATTTTGTTGTTATACTACAGCTAATTGACTGATTTTAAATCTTTCCATTTTTCTTGGCTTTAATTATCCACTCAACCAGGGATGCTTGAGGATTTCAGCAGCAGAGTTTATGAATCTTCTCTGTAGGACACTACCAGACACAGCCATGAATGTGTCTTAGCCAGGATGGATGCAGTGGCTCATGCCTATAATTCCAGCACTATGAGAGGCTGAGGTGAGAGAATTGCCTGAGCCCACAGGTTTGAGACCAACCTGGGCAACTTGACGAGATCTTATCTCTACAATATATAGATAGCTGGATGGATGGATAGATAGATAGATAGATAGATAGATACTTCAGCATGGTCGCTCATGCCTGTAGTTCAGCTTCTTGGAAAGTTGAGGCGGAAGGATCGCCTGAGCCCAGCAAGTCGAGGCTGTGGTGGCCATGAGGTTGCCACTGCACACCAACCTGGGTGACAAAGTGTGACTCCAACTCAAAAAAAAAAAAACAAAAAAAAAAACAAAAAAAAACTTTAGCCAGTCCAGTACTTGTGCTTTTTATTCAAGTTTTCTTTCTCTGGAAGAGAAAGGATTTACACATTTTTCAGTTGCATCTATTTCTGGGCCAATCAGCTATCAGGAAGAGGAGAATCATAAGTCACAGATATGGCCTATTTATGGATTTGCGGTGAGCTAAGTAGCCATTCTAATATATGTGCCAAATACAGTATTGTATCTGAAATTAAAACAATAAAATAAAATATGGAAGGAATTGGACTTCTTAAAGACATGTATCTTAGTTTGTGTTTCCCCAGGCACAGACCTTGAAAAGGTACATGAATACAAGAAATTGATTTGGAAAAGAATCTCTGAATTTGTCAGTAGAGAAGTGTAACAGTAAAGGAAAGAAAGCCAATAAGGGGCATTTTATCAAGCAAGTTACTACTGTGAGCAAATAGATCTTATTCACCACTGAAAGACTCCAAGAAATGATATAAAACATACACCAACTCGTGTTGTCAGTGGAGCCAAGCTTCTGGGGGAACATTCATTCCCTTGCACTTCTATCCTGATTGTGCAAAGACAGAACAGGTATCAGCAGTCATTGAAAATGGCTTGAGCAAAGAGAAATTGTGCTGACAGTTGGGAGTAGTTCTAAGGTCAAGGAAATGGTAAAGAGCTGGGGGACGGAGATATTGGTACAACAGGAATAACACGTGCCAGGTCAAGAAAATTAGACAATGCATGTATATTATTTTCTGGTACACTATTTTAATATGATTATAGGGTTTGAAATCCCAGCTGAAATGGATAATTAGTGTCATCAGGCAAACTCTTTCAAACATTAAAATTTGTAAAAGCAAAATATACATGTATTTTCAACTGTTGAGCAGTGGAGTATTTAATGGTTTTGATAAGATCTCCTTTAAAGCATTAAGAATGATCTTGTGGCAAAATATATAAATATATACAAATATTGAAAGGTAGGTTTCATTATGCAAAATGTGGTTTCTAATAAGCAAACTATATTCTATCCTAAGAAGTTTATTTCAAAGTTGGAATTTTTATTTATGTTCTATTCATGTTTCTTTTGCCTTATGTTTCAGTAGTACCTTTTTTTTCTCATTATGGAGAGTTAGTTTCCAAAATACTATCTGAGGATTAACACATGGGACAGTTTGGGACTATTCTCATTGTTTCTGAGGCTATATGCACTGCTGAATGGTCTAATGTATCAAGAGTGAGAGTGACAAGAGATAATGAATTCCTGTAGGGCAATGTTATTAACTATTCACTCTAATTCATCTGACAAGCAAAGGGGAACTTAAGAAGAAAACATACAGATGCAAATAATTTTATTTTTTGGCTGATTTGGGGATTACATTGTATATGGAAAAATCAAAGTTAGATAGAAAATAGTTGGAAGCTAGGCATAATAAAAAAACAGTTGTTGGTTAGTGAGCTTGTGGTCATTCTGACTTTACAAAAGAGTAAACATTCAATCAAGTGAAAATTTAGTAAAGACAATATTTCATTACAATATTTAGTTGAAACATTTATGCTCTTATCAAAAGAGCATAAATCTGTGCTTAGATCATACACATTAATCATTTTTATTTGAAGAGTATACCATTGATTATTTGAAATATCTTGTTCACTTATATAAGAACAGTTAAGATTTTAAAGAATATTTTCAAAATTTACTAATGGTACTCAAGAAAATATCTTGTTAACTATTAAAAGTCAGTTTATTTAAATAGGGAAACTCACCATATCACCAAATAGAAAGGAAATTTTTAAAAAATGTTTTCCCTAATGTATTTACACATTTGCGATAATCTCAATATCACAGTCAGATTTTTAGCCTACATTTTTATTTCAATTTGGAAAGAAAAACATGTAAAGATAAATTCTAAAATTCTGAGAACAAAAGAATTGGGGAAAAGAGCAATAGCAATGCTAAAATAATGTAAATACAGACATATTGGAACATAACGACATAGCTTGATAAGCAGAAGATAAATATTTAATATCTATATGCATGTTTTGTGTATATAATAAATGGAAAAAGTCTAGAAAGTTAAATCATATATCACATGCTTTAGGATACTTTAGTATTGGGGACAAATAAAGTTAGATTCTTAACTTAGCTATTTCAGTCAAAGAAAAATATGTGGTTTAATGAGTAAAGTATGAAAAAGAAAGGAATGAGGAGCTTATGATAAGATACATCATGCTATTATTTAACATCAAATTAAATGTGATTGTAGAGAAAAACTAAATGAGGATCTGCATATGTACCTGAACACCAATAAAGTTAAAGGCATGAAACAAACTGGGAAATATTTGCAGCTTATATGGTGGACAAAAGCAATATTATATTTAAAAGTCAGTATCAATAAGAATAAATTGATCACCCCAGTGAAATAAATAGATTGTGGACACTAAAACTGAAATATAAATGCCAAGTAAAATTATGGAAAAAATTTAATTTTTCTAATAATTAGACAAACACACCAGTTTTAACCGATCAAATTAGCAAATACTAGAAAATAATTTAACTCTTAGCTAGACTTATAAATCAGTTCATTTTTTCTTGAATTTATTCCCTGAAATAATTATAGTATGATTCTCACAATGATCTATCCAAAGTAAGCATTCTATCTTACATAAATATGCATAAGATTTCCGTGTTAGGCTTCAAACACCATATGATCTATTTGTAAAGTTCTGGTTTCTTGCATGTTTTCTAAAATTGCTTCTGTAATAAGTATATAGCAAAATCTCTTTATTTTAGGAGATAAATTGGATTGTGGAGGCTTCAAGAGTCCAAAAAAGGGAAATGATTATTGGTTTATCATTAGCTTTTATCTGTTTTTCATCTTTGTATAACATGTCCATGAAAAGACATTATAGAATGAAAATGTTGTGCAGAGAACAAGTGCATTTTTGCAGTGATTTGGAAGATTATTTGGCATAGAGAGAACCAGAAATAGGAAGATAGCCTAGGACTGTGGCTCAGTGATGAAGGTGAGAATTGAGGGCAATGATTGCCAAGGATAGAGGGAAAGGTGTTTAAAAAGAAAAAAAAATATATATATATAAATAGCTTAAAGGTATAGGATATATGAGTAAAATTAATTAGTACTAAAAATGACTATGCATGTTAAGTCTACATTTAGAATATGTCAGTAAATTGGTGACATTAATGAGCATAGTTGTTATTCTAGAATGAACATAGTCCTCCCTAAATAGTTCCAAAAACATGAAAAGTATAGCAAGGCTTTGGATAAGCCACAAAAACTTCAGAGACAAACTTTTTTTTTCTTTTTATGTATAGAATTTTCTCAGAACATAGACCTAAAATCAAAGTTAGAATGGCTTGATTTCTACATTCCTCCCATGTATAAAAATGCTGATATTCATATTTTAAAATATAATTTGCAAACAGAGCCTGATCTAAAGCTTAGAATACTAAAAGAACAAAAACTTTACTTATATAATACTTTTTTTGAGGTATTATATAATATTAAGTGTAATGTCTAATTCGTAATTTTTAAAGCAATCTAATTTTTAATGTATTATGAATTCAATTCTGCTTAAGTATGCATATTTATTATAAAATTATGGTTATAATGCAAAATAATGAATATAAATATAATTTTACATGGTCTTAAAATCATTGATAATAATGAAAGTGAAAGCTTGTGAAACATGGCATTGAACAATGCATTTTTAACATTAACTGTGGAGTCATCAACTTTCTCTGTATATCCTTTCCATTGTGTTTTAATAAAGATGTGCCAAGGCTTAAGATTATTGCTTGATATTCTAGGGCATCTGTGTATTTTAAGCAGGACTCTAATTTCAGTTGCCTGAGAGTTACAAGAAATATGACATATCAAAAATGGGTAGAAACAAGGAGGAGGAATGAGCTCCATAAAATCAGAAAACAGCGCAAGGCACCAAAAATTAGAACAATCTGTTCCAAGTATACATATGTTGCTCTGAAAAGCAACACAAATCAAATTATTGACAAGTCTACTTACAGTTTGCTTCAAACTAAAGATTAGCTCCCAAAGAAGAAAGGAGATTTTGTCAAATGATGGCCTATGACTAACTCATGCATATACTAGTCTTATACACACTTTTTTTCTATATTAAAAAAGTGACTATTTTTTGTTTTAGCTGGATCACCCCTCTGAAGACAGCAAGAGGTGCTGACAGAGAAAAGTTCTCAGTAGGTATGTGTCTAGAATGCATATTCTGCCATGGAAAATCAAACTGGACCAGTGAACCCATCTGGGATGGTTGCTTTTCAGAAATTCTCAATGCAGGTAAAATGTTTTTATTTTCTTTTGCTTTGAGGGTTTTTCCATATCTTAAGGTCAATCATATTTCTGGTCTCCTTTATGTGTTTGAAGCCATGATTGTTTGTGTTGGAAGTGGCCATTTAGTCTTGGACATAAATGTTCACTTGCCAAGGCCAGTTGGGTGTCAGCCTTTCCTTTGCCTATCTACCAGATCTTTGTATAGGCCTTGGTGTAGTTCTGAAGTGGTTATCAGGTGATATCTGGATATTAGCTCAATCCTTGACTGCAATGGTTATTTTTAAATTTCCTCCAGTCAAATGTGGGAAACTAAGTAGGTAGTTGTAGAGATTAGATAGATAGATAGATAGACAGACAGATAATAGATAGATAGATAGATAGATAGATAGATAGATAGATAGATAGATAGATAGACAGGACATACACACACATACACAGGCAGAGACAGAGACTGGAGGATTGAGAAGCATAAAATTTGGAAAGAAGGTGGTAAAATATGAGTACACTTGTTTAGCATCTGATAATTAAAAGGTTAGTAAAAGAATAATTACTTGTTGGCTGTCTTGGTAAATAGTACTAAATTTAATTAAGTAGTTCCTATAATTTTCTTACTACTCTACTCTTTCTGTTTTCTTTGTTGACTGCAGATCTATAATTCCCATGTGTCTAACATTGGCATCCCAAGCACACATTAAAAATTTGACAGTATCTTCCACACTGATGATGCATTTTAATGTCATTTCTTAAAACATGAGCATTTACATACAGACTTACATACAAATTCTTTCAATATTTATATAATCATAGAAGGTAATTTCATGAACCTTTTGTTTTATTTCCACATTTTACAGATGAGAGCATAAGTCTATGGTAGTTTTTGTTTTTGGTAAGTAATCAGTTTTGAGTGAAAAGAGAAGGCTGACTAGACATCTAATATCATGTCATCTTGGAGGTTAAACATTTTGGGGAATTATTTAAATCCATTTATATTCTGTGGAGATTAGTTTTAGTGAATGACAGATTTTTGTTTTCTGCTTCTGTTTTTCTTTGTTAGACAGGAGTTAGAATAGGAATTTTAGAGTGAAGAGTAGATCTGATGACCTTAGATAATGAAAAGTCTTTGAGGATAAGGAAGAACAGTATTAGGGAATACTGAAGAAGTTTGCCTAAATTGAGCTATGATCCTGAAATTAGAAATAAGCAAAACATGTAGCATAATTATGAATTATTGGAATTAAAATGACTATATTTACTTCTATGCTCTACCAATTTTGGCTCATAATATTCTCTCTCTCTCTCTGTCACACACACATACACACACAAACACACACATAAGACAGGGAGAGAGAGAGGAAAAGATGAGGAAGAGAAGAAATGGGGAGGGAGATGTGGAACAAACAGCTATTTTTTTTTTTTTTTGAGTGGAAGTCTCACTCTGTCACCCAGACTGGAGTGCAGTGGCCGCTTCCGGCCACCGCAGCCTCGACCCGCTGGGCTCCGGCGATCCTTCCGCCTCAGCCTTCCAAGTAGCCGGAATTACAGGCATGCGCTACCACGCCCGGCTGATTTTTTGATTTATTGTAGAGATGAGGTCTCGCTGCCCAGGCGGGTCTCGAACCCGCGGGCTCAGGCAATCCACTCACCTCAGCCTCCCAAAGGCGCGGGATTACAGGCTGAGCCACCGAGCCCGGCTTAAACAGCTATTTTTTAAAGCATAGGTTACTTCCTGGAAAAGTACTGAGTAAGGTAAGTATTTATATATTTAAATCACCTTATGCTTTGTATATTTAATAGTTACCACATTTTGTTTATTTAATTTTTTTATTTTAAAGATGTGGGGAACAATTCAGGGTTAGGTATACAAATGCTCATTATGCAGGTGTTACCCCCCTCCCCCAGCAGTCTCCCACTAAGCATTTAATTTTTCTTGCAAACATACATATATATATAATCTCTCCCTCATCGATACTAACAATTTCCTAAATACATAAAGCCACAGTAAATATAACCTTCCTTTTCTTTGTTCCTGAATCTTTCTTCCTTCTTCCACTTCTTTCTTTCTTCCGTTTTCTATTTATATACCATCCATTCGTCAAAACAATATTCATATCTAGATAGCTTGACAAGAGGTATTCTCTTACATTGGCATTTGGCTGTCATCTAAATCACATCAGTTTAGAGATTGTCCTTTGACTCATGTAAAATATTTTCAAATTATCAAATTTCTTCTAGTGCAGAAGAGGGTTGAAGGGCATACAACAGAAACCAGCAAAGAACTTGGAACTATAGTTAGTAGAATCAACAAAAAAGCAAATGGATAAGATTGACTTGGAAAGGGCATGGGCAAAGTTGTCTACATTGTCTGTAATACTGAATCAGTAATACAGGCTTTTCTTTATAATTCTTTTTTGAAATTGCATTGTGTATAATAGCTAATTGCTTGCAAGTGTTCACTATGTTTGAAGTTAGTGTAGTCTTTAAAGTTTTTAGTGAATGTTGAAGAGTTATTTATTTATTTATTACCTGTGATTGTTTTTGCTTCTTGAGTAGAAACTTCTTAGTTATAAATTGTAACTATTTAAGAGCTATAAACTGAAAAATTTTATAGATTACAAATTTGCT
This sequence comes from Carlito syrichta, assembly GCF_000164805.1. Classification (NCBI taxonomy): domain Eukaryota; kingdom Metazoa; phylum Chordata; class Mammalia; order Primates; family Tarsiidae; genus Carlito; species Carlito syrichta. The sequence goes on along the minus strand of NW_007065796.1, from coordinate 23,882 downwards.
GAAGGGCTTTTTAGCCTTATAAAATTTATGAGTATGTTAATATTTTAATGAAAAATTGCTGAGGAGGCAAATTCATAATTATAAATGACTTAATTTAATAAAAATGTTGATTCAAGTAATTATTTGCTTAACGTGTAAGCCTGCTGAAAATCTTCTAGCAATTTTTTATTAACATCACATAGCAAAGTAATTGTGGTACTTTCAATTAAGTTCCCAGAGAAATGACAGTATACTAATACAATTTTTCTTTCTTCTAGGCTTTAAAAGAAAACCAAAAACTGGTTTACCTAAACTCTGCATTCAAGATAACAGAGAATGAAGCATTAAGAAATATGAGATATCTATCTATCAATGTGAGAGTTAGAAAAATTTGGCTTATGCTTTCAAGGTGCTCAAAAATTTTGGAGTAAGGAAATTAGAAAAATATGTCACAAGTACTGAATAATGTATTCAGGGTATAGTTCTCAAAGAATAAGATTTACCCCAGATTGAGAATTCTGTGATAAGGCGCAAAATAGTTAATAACTTAGAAATATAAATATTATATTGAAAATAGGAAGTTAATATAAATTTTTTAAACTCTTAAATAACACATTTTATATGATCTTAATAGATGTTTCCAATAACTTATATAATCATTGTTTATAGAGTACTCCTAAACATTCCTAATGATGAGATTTTTATTCAACCTTCTAAAAAATAATGAAATATACTCGTTTTCTACACTATACTATCTGCATACTTAGGAACTCATAAAACACATCTTAATGAAAATCTAATGACCTTTGATCCAATCTTCTGAATTCTTTTTAGATCACCTTCAAAGAGTTACAACATGTTTTATCAAAAGTGGTTTTAAGCACCTTAAAGACAAAGAAATCTTTGTTTAAACAAAAGTTCATAAAGAAAGTAAACATGAAAATTAGGGTAAATTTGAGCTATCCTCAGATTTGGTCATCTCTGAATTTCCCTCCATCCTACGTATATAGGGAACTCTAATGAAGCAGGTTTATATAAAACACTGGTCTACAGGACTGTTTAGAAGGTAGCTAGAAATTTTGCCATTAATTTTCCTCTTAAAGAATCCATGAACAATAGCTCCATCCCATTCCCCTTCCCCCATTTCTCTCATTGCTCACTCTTGTTATTTATAATAACATGAGATTAAGTAAAACAAATGATATTCCAAGTAAATTATTTTTCTCATTTGTGCTTTTCAAAATATTTCTCAAATTCTCTCTTAGAATATAAAATGAGATCATTTATACCTTACCTGAATATTGCAAAGGCTACACAAAATCATATTTGAGTGAATGCTTTTGCAATATTATAAAGAGAAAAGTATTTTTGTATGTGATTATAATTACATGGTTGGGCCAGAACATAGCCTTCTACTTCTTGGTTTTACTGCTCTTTCCTCTAGAGAAAGCTGCTGAGAATTCCACCAATGTATTTAACAGAGTCCATGGAATATGACAAGGCCAAGTTCAGTTCTGGGAGGAAATGCGGCAATGTCTGGAAGTACCAAAACAATCATCCCAGATAATTAATAGATTGATTCCCATATGGCTTTTTGTTGTTGCTGCTAATTAAGTTGTAATACCATAATAAAGTTTCAAATTGAAATTTTGGAGCCAAACAACAATTTTGAAAAAAGTTATTTCAGAAGTGTCATTTGAGCTTCTCCAATACTGCAGAGGTGGCTTGTCAGCAGTTACTAGCGTGTTCACCTTTCCTTGTGTTCTGTGTTCTCCTAAGAGAGCTGCATTAGACTTATGCACCTCACTCACCTTTCTGAGACTGTCTGAAAGACACCTCAAAATGAAAGCCATTTTGGGGGGGGTCTGGATTTGTACCAGACTGCTCTTACATAGTCACTGAATGTTTACTAGATTCATTGTCCTTTCCATTTCTTCTTCATTTATGGAAGGGATGGTGCTTTGGAGATTAATCAGTATTAACAGCTATATGACAGGTTATTTACTTGCCTGACACTTTTACTAATTCTTAAGCCTGATAATAGCTTTTCCCCCTTATGACACGGAACAATTTCTAAGTGATTGGCACTAAATATTATCACAGTGTTAGTGGACTCAGAATTAATTTTAATCAAATTGAAGCAAGGATTTTAATTATGAATCAAGAGCAATGGCTTAAATAGTATACCATATTTTTTGTAATATAACAAAGTAGAACTTAGATTTCATTGTATAATCACTGTTGTGTTCAGTTATATATTCCACAGAACAAGAGATAAATGAAGTTTATTGCATTTCATAAAATACTTCATAAGATTGTTGATTGTTTAAGGATATCAGATAAATATAAAACTGATGGAAAATTCCAGAACATTTCTAAAATTAACCTTCCTGTCTTTCTCCTTCTTCTCTGTTGTCTTATAATAATCACAAGAACAGGGTTTGTCCATACTTAAGGAATATATTTCTACAGATTTAAACTTATTCTCACTTTTATGTTTGTTTGTTTGTTTGTTTTTTGAGTTGGAGTCTCACTCCATGACTTTAACATGCACATATTTCTCACTCTTATTGTATTATCAATGTACAATTCTCTTAGAAATTAAGTTTTTAAATGACACACTAATAATTATGACTTATTTTCTTTAGACCTTTTGAAAGTACATATAATTTGATTTTAGTATATACAGAAGTCAGAGTTTTCTGTCTTCTACATAAAATTATTACACTAGAATTAATAAGAAAGTCTAGAATAACACAATTTCACCTTGTATAACCAATAAGTAATGCTGCTTGTAAAAAAATATTTTAGGAAAGACTGAATTCTCAGAATTCATATTCTCTTGGAACTCTACAAATACTTGAAGGAAAAAACAAAGATTTTTCTTTATTTTAATTTAACATTTGATTTTTATCTAAAACTCTTCATTTTCTAAATTTAGCTTACTGCAACCTAAGATAAATTTGAGTTATTTTAGTATTTAAGAAGAAGTCTATGTATCAAATCTAAATTTATTTTATTTAAAATAATTTCTGTGAAAAAAACCAAATGAGCAATGAAATTCAACATTAAAGTTTCAATATTTGATATTAATCAGAAGTTCCTTAATCAATCAACGGAAACACACCAGGTATTGCTTAAGCAATATCTTCAAGATTATTTACTTTGAATAATCAAATTTGAATCAGAAAATTTCCAAACCAAATTGAATGTCCTTTAGAAGTGCTTACAGAAATGGGTTTTACATAACACTTGTTTTTCTTAAAATGAGTGCATAATTATCTTAAAATAAGTATTTTTTCTGCTGCTATGTTTCTATAGTACTATAACTTTGGGTTAATTTTATGTGATCTCAGCTGAACCAAACTTGATTAAACATTTGAATTATTTGCTTGGAGTTCAGTTCTGTGCAAATAAGACAAATCACTTTTTAGGATGTTACAATAGTGTCACTAAATTAGGCAAAAGAATGTTTGAGCCCTGCAAGTGAGTTAAAAACTAAGTGGAAGCCAAGGTGTATCAAAGCCTAATATGTCAAAGTTAAGGTGCATTGGACTCATTTCATTGTATTTAGCCACACTATTCAGAATGGTAATACCAACAGGAATAGTCCATGCCTAGTGTTTGGAGGCTGAAAGTTATTTCCTTCCTTCCTTCCTTCCTTCCTTCCTTCCTTCCTTCCTTCCTTCCTTCCTTCCTTCCTTCCTTCCTTCCTTCCTTCCTTCCTTCCTTC
>NW_007065796.1:10136-19979 GCF_000164805.1 Carlito syrichta | reverse complement strand
ACCTCATCTCTACAATAAATCAAAAAATTAGCCGGGTGTGGTAGCGCGCGCCTGTAGTTCCAGCTACTCGAAAGGCTGAGGCGGAAGGCTGGCCGGAGTCCAGCAGGTAGAGGCTGCAGTGGCTGGGAGCGGCCATTGCACTCCAGTCTGGGTGACAGAGTGAGACTCCAACTAAAAAAAAAAAAAAAAAAAATTCAGATAGTTTTACAATTCATTTACATGGTATTAAAAGAACAAGGTGTCACAATAGGAAAGACATGGAACCAATCTAGGTACCCATCAACGGTAGACTGGATAAGGAAAAGGTGATACATATAAACCATGCAATGCTACTCATCCATACAAAAGAACAAAATCATGTCATCTGCAGCTACATAAATACATGAATGCACCTGGAGGCCATCATTCCAAGTGAATTTTCACAGAAACAGAAAACTGAGTATCACATGAGCTCACTTATGAGTAGAAGCTAAACACTGGATACATATGGGTATAGGGACTCCTAAAGCAGGGAGGGAGGGAGGGGAGTATGGGTTGAAAAACTACCCACTGCACACCATGCTTCACAACCTATGTAACAGGCTCAATATAATCCCAGAGCTCACTGTCCCATAATATACTCATGTAACCATCCTGCACATGTACCTCATGAATCTAAATATTTTTTAATTCACTATAATACATAATTGAGTCCTGTGATAAACTTGATTATCAAATTTGGTGATTTCACTTCCAGTACGTGGCTAATCAGAAGTTAGCAGGCAACCTGTTAGAGACACGTACAATAACAACAGATAAAGGTGACTGAGAAAAATGAATCAATACAGGTTGAATAATGATGAAGACTAAAGTCTGAGCTTTCTGGTGTTTAACCTACTTCTTGTACTGATAAATAACTCTACTACCATATAGCTGATGTAGTAAAAAGATGGATTCCTGTCTGGGCTAGCCTGGGCCATAGGTCTGTTAGTATTCCTTAAAACTATGATTTGGCCAGTGGAGGAGGGTTGTATTTAGAAGAAGGACTGAGTAGTGAGTGGGGAAAATTGCTAGGGGCAATGATCAGTCTCCTCAACTGTTCAAGCAGTTCTGCTTCAGCCTCAGGCTTGCACATTCCACTCGAGACCACCGATGCTCTGCAGTAAACCCTCTCTCCCATACAGTGGTTCAGGGATCATTTAATGTTACTTGAGCATAACCCTTACACAGGATATGATTTAGCTTTCAAACTTGGAAGAAATAAAAGAATAAGATGTAAATAAAACAAAAAGAATCACGGTTTGCCTAATCATATACTAAGTAAAGTGCATATAATTAAACTATCTGAAATACAAAGTGAATAACTCAGTACTCTCTATTTCTCAACTTGCTTTCATGTACTTAGAATCACTTTTAAATCATTTATTGCATTGCAGTTAGAAATATGCTATTTTCTCTCTCTTGTTTTAGAGCTGAATTACATCATATTATTTCTATGTTATTCTCTAGTGCCTAGCACATTTGCACAGAGAGGAAGATTTTTATATTGGCTTACTTACTCAGGGTGATTAATGACATTAATGGCATGTTCAATTAAGAGCTTTTGAATATGAATTCTGGGTGGCACAGCTTCATTGAGAGTGAGTGGGAAAGAGAGAGAGAGAGAGAGAGAGAGAGAGAGAGAGAGAGAATGAGAACACACAGAGGGCAAGAGCAAGGCAGTAAGAGAAAGAGAGAGAAGATAAGTAGGAATGAGAAGAAAAGAAACTAAGCTTTCCTGTACCCATAGAGAATAAGAGCAAGCTTTCTTTTTTTCTATCAATTTTAAGATGGCTCCAGGCAAATAACAAGAGCTCCACTCATAAAACTGAAAAAAAAAAAACCCACCAAATATTTATTTTTATTACTTTGTTTAATGACTTGCTGAGTATTGCATAACAATTATTGAGAATTATTGTGCTTTTCCCTAACAGGACTTGGACAATCATGGGTTAGAGTTCGTGTATATTTTCTACAGATTGGAACAATACTAAATTATATCTGATAATATTCTTAAACCTTAGAGCTATTTGCAACTCCATGAACTTTAAAATTCGATTCCATGAAGCTATGTTAATGCTGACAGGTCTTTTAGAAAATAACTTTTCCTCTTTGGAGGATAGATGTCAAGTACTTCATCTATGGCTGGCTAATTTACCACTTCACTGATCTTATTAACTAATTAAATTACATTTCTTAAGCATATCCTTCATAGTACTGATAATCATCAGAAATGCTTGTTAAAAGGTATATACAAATCATCAACTTATCAGGAAAATAAAAGCATTAAAAAAACACACAGAGACATAGACAGAATTTTTCAAATCAGAGTCTTTATATTAATTGAGACAAACTTAAATATTCAAAATATTGCATTATACTTATTAACTCAAAGACATTAAGGTAAGAAAACTAAATGTATAATCCAGGGTATTAAAAGAAATCAGGAAACACTTAATGAGTGAACAAACTTTCTCAAGAAATTATCTAAGCCTAATGGCTTCTACAAACCTAGAAAATAAAAGTTTGATTGTATGGTATGGGAGAACGTTGAGGTAGAAGGAGAAGAGAACATTAAACTAGGTAAGAAAGTATCAGAAAAAGGGGGAATTAGGGCCTGCAGAAAGGTACAAGAGAGGAAAAGAGAAAAACAAGCAAAGAGTAAAAGGCTTCGAAGAAATTAAATACTGCCATCAAGTTATGTAGTCCCTCTGAATCTCACTTTACTTTTCAGCAGACACAATTAATAATATTTAATTTTCAAACTATGTTTTGAATATTAAAAAGAATGATCATAAAGCATCTAGAATAGTACTTGAAACAAAATAACCGCTTACTGTATTTTAGCTCCCAAAAGCACATATTGATAATAATAAAGCAAACTTTTGTTAGCAACATTGTAATCAAAATAATGCTAATAATATGAGTATACTTTTTTATTTTGAACTATTCCATAAAAACAGAATCTTGGAGGATTTCTACGTTAGCTGATTCAAAAGGAAATGAAAGCCTAAATTCCTTTTACATTTCGAAGAATTAACAATCTCCAGATAAAGACATTTTAAAACTGGGATATCCATACAGATAGTTTTCACATTAAGTAGTTTTCCAAGCAGCAATGCCAACATTTTACATTGTCTTGAATACTGAATAAAAATATGACATATACAGTTTGGGCCAGCATTATTTTGGAGGTTGAAAGAATTCAACATGAGGTGCCACGATGAAATATAGGACAATGGAGTTGAAATGGCAAGACAGCATATGGACAGACCTCTTATCTGTGGAAGTAGAAGTTAAAATCGAAAGAATAAATTAACTTTAAAAATAAACTACTAATATTACTTAGTGGTTACTCCTATTCTTGGCCCTGTTAGTAACTGTCAGAATTTTCTCTTATTTGTACCTTGATGCAAATGAATCACAAATCTATCTCTAGCCTTCACCTTTCATGGTCTTCAGTCATATCCCAGTTCTCTTGCTTTAATACAGTCCTCTGAAGCCTGGATAATCTTATCAAAGCTCTTGTTAAGGAACACCAAAATAGGTACCTGAATTGTAGATTTTTGTTTCCATAATTCACCTTCAATTCTGTCATTTTTGTTTACAGCTGAGCATCGTTATCTCTTCTGTCCTGTCCTACTTCCTCCTGCATAAACAAAAATCTAGATTTCACCTTCATTTTCTGTTTATGCTGCCACTTAACTTATCTAATCTAAAGCAAGGACTTGATACTTTCTGATTTCTAATTCTTCCATGACTTATGATTAATAATCAAATCTGCCGCCCTCTAAACAAGAACAAAAATTGTATGGTTAAGACCACTGTTTTGACTAAATCCTGAAAATTCCATGCAATTGTACACTACCCATATAGACAGCTCTCTAGCTCACTTAGGTTTGAATGGTTGCTTAAACTTCATTGCATATATATGCAGATTGTTGTCCCACAATTTATAATTATTTGCATTAAGAGGAATCTAGACAACCTCCATCAGAAATTTCAATAAATAGGCCTATATTGTGATTCATATCTCAGAAACAATCCCTAAAGTAAGAAATCCTATATCTAAGGGAACCAAAAATAGAAAAATGTGTATAGTAGTCTCACTTTCCACAGGAGACATGTTCCAAGACTCCCAGTGCATGCTTGAAACCATGGATAGTACTGAACTGTATATATGTCATGTTTTTTCCTACATATATACCTGTGATAAAGATTAATTTATAAATTAGGCACAGTAAGTGATTAATAACAATAATAATATAATGGGAAAATTATAGGATTCTACCTTAAAAAAATTATGTAAATGTGGTCTCCCTCCCTTTCTCTCAAAATATCTCATTGTCCTGCATTCACCCTTCTTGTGATCTGTTGATCTGATCATTAGAGATGGTTACTGAGTGACTATCAGTAAATACACGTGTACTAGACAAAGGGATAATTCATATCCCAAGTGGAATTGAGCAGGACGACATGAGATTTCATCATGCTCCTCAGAAGTGCACAATTTAAACTTTTAAAAAGTTTATCAGTCAGGCTCGGTGGCTAAGCCTGTAATCCCGCGCCTTTGGGAGGCTGAGGTGAGTGGATTGCCTGAGCCCGCGGGTTCGAGACCCGCCTGGGCAGCGAGACCTCATCTCTACAATAAATCAAAAAATTAGCCGGGCATGGTAGCGCGCGCCTGTAATTCCGGCCACTTGGAAGGCTGAGGCGAAAGGATCGCCGGAGCCCAGCAGGCTGAGGCTGCGGTGGCCGGGAGCGGCCACTGCACTCCAGTCTGGGCGACAGAGTGAGACTCCAACTCAAAAAAAAAAAAAAAAAAGTTTATTTCCAAGTACTACACTGTCTTGATTTCTGTAACTTTATAGTATGTCTTGAAGTCCTGTAATGTCTATCCTCCAACTTTGTGCTCCAATGTTATGTTGGCTATTCTGGGTCATTTGCTTCTCCATATACACTTTAGAATCAGTTTGTTAACATCCATGAAATAACTTTCTAGAATTTTGATTGGGATTTCATTTACTCTATACTCAAATTCAGAAGAATTGAAATCTTGACAATATTGAATGTTTCTATCCATTAACATGTATCATCTCACCATTTATTTAATTCTTCTTTGATTTCTTGCATTAGAATTCTCTAGTTTTTCTCATATAGATATTGTACATATTTTGTTAGATGTATACCTAATATTTTATTTTGGAAGAATGCTAATGCAAATGGTATTGTGTTTTTATTTTCAAATTCTATTTGTTCATTGCAAGAGTATAAGAAAGCTATGGGCTTTTATATAAACACTTACTATCTTCCAACCTTGTTATTGTAGTTTATTAGTTTTAGGAATTTTTTTAATCAATTATTTTTTATTTTCTACATTTACTTGCCATCTGCAAAGAAAGACTAGTTGATTTCTTCCTTTTGAATCTATAAATCTACATACCTGTTACTTTGTTTTGTTGTTGTTTGTTTTATGGAATTAGACATTTTCAGCATGATATTGGAAAGGGAAAGGGACATTCTTGCCTTGTGTCTCCTCTTAGTCATAAAGCTTTGAATTTTTAACCATTAAGTATAACGTTAACTGCAGGCTTTATATACACGTTCTTTATCAAGTTTGAGAAGTGTTCCTTTATTCCTAATTTACTGAAAGATTTGTTGTTGTTGTTGTTGTCGTCACCATGAATGGGTGTTGAACTTTGTCAAGTACTTCTTTTGCATCTGTTGAAATGATCATGTGGGGCAACACTGTTTAGGGCACCCTCTGACTTGGGAGCTCTTGTTTTAATAAACTCCTGCTTTCTCACCTCCAAAGGAAAAAAAAAAAGAAATGATCATGTGACTTTTCTCCTTAAGTCTCTTCATGTGATAGATTTTATGAATTGATTTTCAATGTTGAACCAGTCTAGCATACTTAGGATAAATCTCACTTGATTGTGATATATAATTATTTTTATACACTGTTGAATTTAATTTTCTAATATTTTGTTGAGGATTTTTGCCTATATGTTTATGAAAGATATTGGTCTATAATTTTCTTTGCTTATAATGTCTTGGTCTGTTTTTGGTATTAGGGTGATGCTGGCCTCAATAGAATAAATTAGGAAACATTATCTCAGCTTCTATCTTCTGAAAGATATTATACAGAATTGTGATAATTTTGCCTTAAATGTTTACTGACAGAATTCCAAAATTACCAGTGAACCCTTCTGTGCTTGGTATTTTCTGTTTTGAAGATTAGTTATTACTGATTTAATTTCTTTAAAGGATATGAAAGAGTATGTACTGGCAATATCAAAAATAAAGATTTTATGGTTAGGTATCTATAGACAGACCTGAAATTTAACCTATATTCAGAGATGCAGATTTGCATTAATGTAATTGAATTTCTCTAATGTACTATTATTATATTCTGTTTCAGCATTTAAAGCAGCTTCTGAATGTTAGTTAATAAATTTGATTGACTAATATAATACATTAATATATTCTTTTTACCTTTTAGGGTGATATTCACTTTTATAATTTGGTTATTGCTTATTTATGTCATTTTCTAGCCATAGTATCAGGTGCATTTTTCTAAATTTTATTTTAAACATATGGTGAACAATTCAGGATTAGATATAGAAGTGATCTTTGAACAGGTAAATGTTGAGCCTCCCCTTGATCCCCACTTAGTCTGGTTTGAGATCAAGTACCCTTATTGATGTTATGTGCCACTCCCCCCCCCCCGCACGCCTAGCAGTGTCCTGCTACTGCCAATCCCTTTGTTATATTATTATGATAAATCTTCAGGGTCTGCTTACAAGTAAGAACACGGGGTACTCAGTTCTTTGTTTATGTAATAGATCACTTAGTATTATAGATTCTAAACCCGTTCAAGTTGCTGGTTGTCTATTCTGATTTCCATAAGGGTGTCTCCTGTGTTTTCTAAGATACTTAAAGGTTGTTGTTTTACGTTTAAGTCTTGATCCATCTGGAGTTAATTTTTGTATATGATGATAGGTAGGGGTCCTGTTTCACTCTTCTGCATATGATCAGGGAGTTTTCCCAGCACCACTTACTGAATAGTTTCTCCTCTTCCCAGTGGTTGTTGGTGGAGGCTTTGTTGAAGATGAATTGGTTGAGAGGTTTTGCTTCCAGAATCTCTAGCCTATAACTTTCTATTCAGAGCAAATACGTTCTCTAAGTTCAAATGCTGCAGTCTTCAGATTAGAGATTTTAGTGGTTCACATCAAGTTTGAATATTCATAGTCAACTTCTTTAAGTGCTTGTTTCTCATGTAACCTTAGCAGTTACAACATCTATGTTTTAGAAATATATCATTAGATGAAGGAATAAAGTGCAATGTAATCACAAAAATAAGAAAAAATAGCTATGAACTACATTCTTAATGACTCCCTAAAGATGAGATTTAAATTTCAAGAAGAGGCCTATATATCTTAACAAATCCAACATTGATCCATAAGAATAGTGTACAAAAAACTTAGGTTTGTGTAGCTAAGGAGCAAACATAGAGCTTAAATACAGGAAAAATTGGCCATTTGCAAATTTTGTTTGTTATTAAAAATAATCTCAAAATACATAAATATAGGGTGAAGTGGGACATTATTTTAAATATATTCCTTTGTTATTTTGCTTCTATTTCTCAGGAGAAACAGTGCTTGCCATTATAAAGAAAATGAATTAACCTTTAGACACAATTGCAGCTTGTGGCTATTACTTGACAATAAAAAAGAATTCATCATTTTTGTATTTTATAAATAAGATTATTTTTATTTGAGACAAAAATGAACAATCAAAAGATATTCTGGTGGAATTGAAAGAAACTTTGCAGATTATTTAGTCATTAGATTCTAGTCTAGGACTACATTTTATAGTAATTCGGTGAAAAAGGCAACAAAACCAAACAAGAACATAATATATAAGTTGATTTTTCTTTTAGGTGTAAAATAAACTAATCAACTAACACATTGTTTCATATCAATTATATATTATTTTCACATTTTCTCTGACACTATAATAAAAACGTAACAGAATAACTTTTAAAAATCATGAATTGTGATATCATTTGATCTAAATTGCCAAATTCTGCTGTAGTCTAAACTTCATTTTTTCCCCTAATGATGCCTGTCACTAAAACCAGTTAGAAAGAACTAGTAAATAATTTCCAGATACTCTGGAAGGCACTAAAGCCATCACTTTCTCCTGTTAGAATGATGACTCCTCAAGGCAAATAAGTAATTTTTCCCACCTTTTTAGTCAGTCCCCAATATACTCTCCTTCCTAGCCCTCAATTTTGCTCAGTGTTTCTGCCACTGATTTATTTGACCAGTTTTTATTTTATATTAAGATGAAACTATTTGAGTTTCTGCCCTTGTAAACTACCAGAAAGGCTGATGTTTGAACTTATTCTCAAATAATGGTAAAAAGAGTATGGAATCACGACTTCAAAAATCTTTCACTGAATGTAGCTATAAAACTATGGATGAAGAAGAAGAAGAAGGAGGAGGAGGAGGAGGAGGAGGAGGAGGAGGAAGAACTCTAAAACCTACTGAATTAAAATTCTCTCTGAATAAAATATGTATTTTTTTTCTTAAAAAACTGAGATTATTAAAGTGGGAGGACTGTTCAGTGGCAGTAATTTTTATTATTATGTCTGTGGCTGATTAGCAAAGTAGGTCTAAACAAATGACCAGAAAATTGGTTCTCAAAATGGTTCAAAGTTGATAACTGATGTTTGCTAATACTGACCCTACTAATGTTAGTTTATCTCTCTGTTTGAAGGACAACACATAAAAGCAATTATATCTGATAAACACTTGTTTCCTATCATTTTATTTGTGAATACATAAAATTGTAAATACATGCAAATTTTTATTCAATTTTAAATGCAATATCATAGTTAACTTGAAAATGTATTTTATTGATGATGATGATGACAAGATTACATCTTTTGGTTTCTTTGCCAATATTTAGCTGATGAAAAGTACAGGCAAAGTATCCAAAAATTTTTTTAAAGTCATGGTTAATCCTGTCCAGGGCAAGAAATTAGTAAATCAAAATTACCATTAAGTGAAAAATATAGTCTTTTGATTTAATTTTCATGAAGTAAGTCAACTAAACTATACCTTTGGCTTCAAATCATTTTTCTTCAAATTAGCCTTCTCATTAGAGAACAGAAACACATTAATAAACTTAAGCTAATTTAGTTTTGTGCATACATACATACACACATGTACGTATATACATACATATATGTATATCATGTTTTAAAACATATTGATGTTTCTTCATTTTCATTCGTTTCCAGGTATCTTTTAATCTCTGTTTTGATTTCATCATTCACCCAGAAGTTGTTTAGCATCTTGCTGTTTAGTATTCATGTCTTTGTGGGTTTTAAGGGGACTTTGTTGGTGTTAATGTTTATTTTTATTCCACTGTGGTCCGAGAAGTTGCATGGTAAAATTTCAGTCCTTTTTAATTTGCTTATGCTTGATTTATGGCCAAGTATGTGGTCGATCTTAGAATACATTCCATGCGGTGATGAATAGAATGTGTATTCTGTGGTCTTTGGATGGAGGGTTCTGTAGGTATCAATTAAGTCCATTTGATCAAGCATCACATTGAAGTTTCAGATCTCATTGCTGATTTTTTGTCCTGATTGTGAGTGTCTAGGATTGTGAGTGGGGTATTAAATTCCCCAGCTATGATGGTATTGGAGTCAATATCGTTTTTTAGTTTACTTAGGAGCTGCTTTATGAAAGTTTGTTCTCCTATGTTCGGTGCATATATGTTTAGGATGGATATTTCTTGTTGATGGATGAG
>NW_007065796.1:9479-9758 GCF_000164805.1 Carlito syrichta | reverse complement strand
TACCCATCAAATTACCAGCAAAATTCTTCTCAGACCTAGAAAAAACAATACAGGAATTCACATGGAAACACAAACAACCAAGAATAGCCAGAACAATCCTCACCAAAAAAAACCAAAGCAGGTGGTATCACATTACCAGACATCAAACTTTACTATAAAGCTACAATCATCAAAACAGTTTGGTATTGGTACAGAAACAGGCATATAGATCAATGGAATAGAATTGAGGTTCCAGAAGCAAAATCTCAATTTCTCAACCAACTCATCTTCGACAAAGCC
>NW_007065796.1:8472-9459 GCF_000164805.1 Carlito syrichta | reverse complement strand
TCAAACCATAAGAACCTTAGAAAATGAAGGACATACCCTCATGGAAATTGGGACTGGCATTCAATTTCTGAAAAAAACCCGAAACCCACAGGCCATAAAGGATAAGATAAACAAGTGGGACCTCATTACACTGACAAGCTTCTGCAAAACCAAAGAAACCATCAAGAGAGCAGGGAGACAAGCCTACAGACTGGGAAAAAGTATTTGCCAACTCCAGGTCTGACAAAGGCTTGACATCTTGGATCTACAAGGAACTGAAACATGCTGAAAAGAAAAAAAAAAAAACAACCCCATTATAAAATAGGCAAAAGATATGAACAGACACTTCTCAAAGGAAGACATCCAAGCAGCCAACAGACACATGAAGAAATGTTCAACTTCACTAATCATCAGGGAGATGCAAATCAAAACCACACTGAGATACCACCTAACTCCAGTCAGAATGGCAATTATCAATAACTCAAAAAATAACAGTTGCTGGAGAGGTTGTGGCGAAAAGGGAACACTTCTACACTGTTGGTGGGAGTGCAAACTAGTGCAACCTCTGTGGAAAACAGTATGGCGATTCCTAAAAGCTCTAAATATTGACCTCCCATATGACCCCGCAATCCCCCTACTGGGAATATACCCTGAAGAACTCAAATCACTCTATAAAAAAGATACCTGCACATGTAGGTTTATCGCAGCATTGTTCACAATAGCAAGAACCTGGAAGCAATCATGTTGTCCATCAAAAGAAGACTGGAGCCGGGCTGGGTGGCTCAGCCTGTAATCATGTGCCTTGGGAGGCTGAGGTGAGTGGATTGCCTGAGCCTGCTGGTTTGAGACCCGCTTGGGCAACTTGGTGAGACCGCATCTCTACAGTAATTCAAAAAATTAGCCCAGCGTGGAAGCACGCCTGTAGTTCTAGCTACTTGGAAGGTTGAAGCGGAAGGATGGCTGGAGCCCAGCAGGTTGAGGCTGCGGTGGCTGGGAGCGGCCACTGCA
>NW_007065796.1:1402-8316 GCF_000164805.1 Carlito syrichta | reverse complement strand
TCTGAGTATCACATGTTCTCACTCATATAGTGGACCTTGAACATCCAGTGTAATACTATAAGAAAATGACTGACAGTGGTGGGAAACTATGGGGGGGAGCGGTAGGGAGATGGGATAAATGGTAGTAAATATCTGTCTGGGGATGCAGAGATACCTCTTTTCAACAATGGTGCCTGAACAAACCATATTTGTATAACTAACCCTTATCTGTACCCTACAATATCATAATAAAGACTGTTGATTTAAAAAAAACCCAAAACATATCGATTACTTGATTCCTCTAAATTTTTAAACATTTTCTACAAGACAAAAAGATTCAGGAAAGTCAAGTATGTGACAATGAGTATCAACATTTCTTAAATGGTATTTGAAAATATTTAAATTTTTGAGGGTTGCAATTTTATTTTAATTGTTTTTCTTAATTTTTAAAAATGTGTATATATTTATGAGGTACAAGTGCAATTTTGCCACATAGATATATTGCACTATGGTAAAACCAGGGCCTTCAGTGCATACACCACTGGCGCCACTTACATTATACCCACCAAGCAACCTCCCATTATCACCTCACACACCTCTGAGTCCCCATTGTTCATCATTCCACACATCATTCCATACTCTGCTAATAACACACACATTATTTAGTTCACAAATGCTATAATTTGTCTTTCTGTGTCTGAGTTGTTTCACTTAAGATAATGACTTCCAGATCAATCCATGTTGCTGCAAAAGACATGATTTTTTTCTTTTATAGTTGAGTAGTATTTCTTTGTGTATATATACCACATATCTTAGCCTAGTCTTTTGTTGATGGTCACTTAGGTTGATTTCATATCTTTGCTATTGTGAATAATGCTGCAGTAAAGATACAAGTTTAAGTATCTTTTTACTATAATAATTTATTTGATGGCCAGATTCACAGTAGTGGGATTGCTAGATCATATGATAGTTTTAGATTTAGTTCGCTGGGAAATCTCCATTCTGTTTGATATAACGGTTGTGCTATTTACATTCTCATCAACAGTATGTGAGCTCATTTTTCTCTGCATCCTAGCATCTATTTTTTGTCTTTTTGATAATAGCTATTCTGATTAATGTAAGATAATCTCACATTGTGGCTTTAATTTTGATTTCTCTGATGATCAGTGATGTTGGACATGTATTTTTCATATGCTTGGTCATTGTTCGCCTTAGTTTTAAAAATGTCTACTTATGTTCTTAACCCACCTTTTAATACAATTATTTAGAGGTTTCTGTTGAGTTGTTTGAGTTCCTTGTAAATTCCAGATATTATCCCTTCATTAGAATTTCATTAGTTTGCAATACTTTCTTTTATTTCACAAGTTTTCTGTTCTCTCTTGATTATTTTCCTTGCTGTGCAGAAGAGCTAAAATAATTAAAAGTTTAGTTAAGTCCCATTTGTCTATTTTTATTTTTGTTGCCTGTATTTTGAGGTCTTCATCATGAATTTCTTGCTTATACCAATGCCTACAAGAGTTTCCCCTAGGTTTTCTTCTAGTCTTTTTATAATTTCTTGTCTTACATACAAGTCTTTAATTCATCTGGAGATAACTTTTTATATGGTGAGAGACAGGGTTCTGTTTTATTCTTCTGCATATGGTAATTCAATTGTCTTAGCAATAAAGATGTCCTTTCCTCAGTTATACTGACTTTGATAAAAATTAGTTGGCTGTCAGCTTGTGGCTTTATTTTTAGGTTCTCTTTTCTGGTAGGAGACCTATTGATTTATGTGTCTATTTTTCTACCAGTACCATGCTGTTTTGGTTACTATTGCTTTTTAGAATAATTTGATGTCAGGCAATGTGATGCCTCCAGCTTTGCTTTTTTTGCTTAGGATTTCTTTGACTATTCAGGCTCCTTTGGGATTCTAAATTAACTTTAAAATAGATTTTTATAATTCTGTGTAAAATGACATTGGTATTTTGATCAGGATTTAATTGAACCTGTAGGCTTTTAGGGGCAGTATGATCATTTCAATAATATTAATTCTTCATTAATATGATGATTTTTCATTTGTGTCATTTACAATTTTTTTATCTGAGTTTTGTAGTTTTCTTTGTAGAAATCTTTTATCTACTTGGTTAAATATATTCCTATATATTTTTTCTATTATAAATAGGATTTCCCTCTTGATTTCATTCTTGGCTACATCATTATTGGTATATAAAAACACTACTGATTTGTATACATTTATTTTTGCATCCTAAAACTTTACTGAATTTATTTATCAAATCTATTATCTTTAGTGGTGCCATTAGGATTTTTTGAATATATGAGCATATCATCTAACAGTGAAAATTTGGCTTCCTCTCTTCCAATTCAGATGTTTTTTTTTTCCTCTTGTCTGATTGCACTGGTGATGACTTCTCGTACTATATTGGATAAGAGTAGTTAAACTGAGTGTCCTTTTATTGTTGCAGTTTAGAGGAATGCTTTCAGCTTTTCCCTGTTAAGTATAATATTGGTTGTGGGGTTGTTGTATATGGCCTTTATTATTTATTCTTCCTATGCCTAGCTTACTGAAGATTTTTATCACGAAGGATGCTGAATTTTATCAAGTGCTTTTCTGCTTCTATTGAGATGATCATATGGTCTTTATCCTTAAATCCACGATATAGAAAATAAGCACTATGATCAGAGTGTCCCTAATTTTCTTTATAAAATTATTCCCACACAATGCAAGGTATCACTCCTTCACAAAACACTTCCTGTGTCTCCAATATGGTTCTGAACCCATCCATGCACAAATGATTTTCTTAAAGTAGGAAAAATATGTTATAAAATATATTTGAACTTACGTTAAACAATCTTGAGATTAATTTTTGTATTAACCTCTATTTGTGGCTTGCCACAATTTCTAAATAGTTGCAGGCTTTTGCAGAATATTTTTTATGATTTGACAAATAAACATGTTAAATTAATTTTTCATCATTCCATGGTGAAAATGGATATTTATTTATGTGATTTAGCCCTTCTTGGCTTCAAGAGAAATATTTGATTCCCTTGACCTTCATTAGACTGAAATAGACTATCATAGTAGACAGCATCAGTTGGATATGGGTAATTCTGACAATTACGAATTCTGGCTAAGCCTTCATTCTCTTTCCCTTAGATTTGGACCTCAGGTCCTATCCTCAGTCTGAAACATCTTGTACCATCATAGCTGCTTGCCAGGTACTTTTCTCATGAGTATAATTCTCTAGCCCTCTAACTCTAAGACTTTGTATATCTTTTGCTGCCTCTACTACTTTGTTTTTCTCATTACCTTTCTAAAACTTCCTTTTATTTTTAACTGTTAAAAAAAAATCCCTCCATTGTCTTTTTTTCCAAGAACTAACTAGGAAGGTTTGTAGGTTTTCTAAAGGTTTGCTATCTTCTTCCCACAAGTGTCTTATAAACCTCATTGATGCCTTACATCCCTGTGTTATAATCTCCCTAATTCCACTATCATGTACAACCAATTTAATCCTGCTTTGCCTGCTGTGATAAAAAGAATTCAGACTTATAGTATCATTCTAAGTCTCTGTATTCAAAATTTACACATGTTTATGTAGTTGTAGCTCTAGTTATTTTCCACTGAAATTCCAATATGTGGATGCTCTGAGGCCACTGCAGGTCTTTAAGCTTCATGAAGTTAGGAAACCTGACTTTAAATAAATAAATAAATAAATAAAACTGCTGTATCATTATTGCTTACCAGATGTCTAGTCTTAGTAATAGGTCAATGAATACCTGCTGAATAAATGAGTGTGTGTGTTTGTATTTCTAGTGTCTCAGTTGTGTAGATACTCTTCACAGCTAGAGAGAAGAACAAGATTGTGTATATGGGTATTCTTTGACTCCCTGCACTACATTGCCGTCTGCTACTCACACCTGTGGCCTTCGCTGGTGACAAACATATAAAACTCTTTGTGTGTGGGGAGGGGGTGAGAGAGAGATAGAGAGACTGACCAACTGACCTTGTTGGCTCTTATCTATGTTTTATTAGCTTGTGCTTTTGGTTGCTTTTGATTTTGTCTGCTGAAAGAGTCCCTCTAGCTCTCACTGCTACCTAATAATTTCTTTATCAGGCCTTTGATCTCCAATGATCATATTGCAAAAATACAAATTTTACTGTGTTCTTTTAACAAGAAATTTTTAGACCATATAGGCAGAGTGAAACACTGTTTAGAAGCTTGAAAGTTTTTTGCTAATCATCAAAAATTAAACACTATAAATATTCTAATTTCTCTCATTCAAATCCATCTAATTCCTCACATTAAGATGTTTTAAATTTTACCAATTTTAGTGCCACCCTTGTGCCAAAAATAGAACATGTAAAATAAAACCAATAATGTGCTTGTTTTCAAAATTCCAACCTTCCTTTATGTCAAGGTTAGGGGAATGTGACCTGATTTTCTTTTCTATTTATTAATTGACTGGCTCCAGGTGCTTTTTATATTGTATCCTTTCCTGTATTTGCCACATCTGTATCCTTTTTAGATTCTCACAACTATTTGTGTGATAGTCTCCACCTTTGATGCTCCTGTCTTTCAGAAACACCTTCTACTATTTCCATTATGTACTAGTCACTCAGGCTAAGAAAGTCACTAGAAAAGATATTACTCTGAAAGTGCCTTTATTTGAAAGGAGGAGTCAGGTGACCAAATAAGTCCTTAAAGGTTAAATTTTCAGGATTGCCTATTTAGGGGATATAATCACAGGTGTGCCTTCCCTACTTTTTTTTAAAAAAGAGGACTTTTTTCTGTTTTTAAGGAGGACTGCTTAAAAAGAGGACTGCACAATAAAAAGCATATATTATACACTTCAATATTGATGCAAACAAATATTTAAGAAATGAAACAAATAATGAATCATCTTTATGTATGAATTCTATTTAAAAAACAAAGCTACTTGTTAATAGAATTGAAAGCATACCATTAATTTATATTGATGATTCTGCAATGAGTATGTTTAAATGCAAGTGTTCTGCTGTTTGTAAATTTTTTATTGTTAAAACAAACAATATTACTTGCTGAAGTGGGCTAAAGACTGCAGATTTGAGAGGTTCCAGTAAGATGGCGATGGCATAGATGGATTTGTGAGACACTCCGAACGTGAGTTCCCAAAAAGACTCTTGCTTTTCTTCCCACATCCCCCTGCCCACCACCAGCCGCACTGGTATGAGGCCCAGGGACCTTCAGTCCCACACAGGGCCAGATATTGTGGCCCCCGGCTGCGGCTTCTCCACTATATGTGACTCCTGCCTCCTCAGGAGTCCCGGGTCTTGGCTCCCTCCCTGGCTACATCGTCTCACCCAACACCCAGCACCAAGCTGCCGGTCACCAAGGGAGGCTCTGGGCACCTACCACGCAGAGACCAGTCCCATTTCTGGGTGAAGTACCCTGTGAGGGACTCAGGGCCACCACCTGCCCTTTAGAGCTTTGGATCTCTGGAGCCCTGCGCCCACCCTGGCGGAGGCACTCAGCGCCTGACCCCAAGCTTGTGTAAGGGAACAGAACCCCAAGTTTATGTAAGGTGCTGATTGGAGGCTTCCAGGTCCAGAGAAGGGAACACCCAACCCTCTAGCCCACCCCAGCCTGCTGGTAACACCCCAGATCCAGCGCCCAGCTGTGCAACTAATTCCTGGTGCCTCTGCCCAGAGACCCAGACGAGCATCCCCAAAAGTGAAAGTGAAGCTACCACCTCCTCCATTCTCCAGGCAGATTTGCACTGCCCTGCCCACCTATCAGAGCCTCCACCTCGGTTTCTAAGGTCACGTCATTGAACAGGAGATAAAGCCCCTCCCCTATGCTGAACAGACAGAGACAACTAAGCATCACAGACTTCCCAGGCAGCAGGCTAGCTGCCTGCAACAAAAACAAAGGAGAGATGGCTGGAGATCAGAACTCAAGTGACTTTAGACACTAAGGAAAGATTCCAGAGCTAGTCTAATCTCTTATTTTGACCTTTGATTTTATCATTCTGACTGTATGTTTTGCTCACTACCATTTGCTTCCTAACTTACACTATCTGTCTCATGATTTTATTGGTCTGTCTCTGTGTAGCTACCAGTATTCTGTTAGTTGGTATTTATGTCTGTTTTCCCTCTCACTCTTCTCTCTTTCTAACTTCCTATTGACCCCCCTTCCTCCATTATTTTCCTTTTGTACCTCCTTTTGCTCCAGGTACCAAAGCTACACCCTGCTGCTCAGACAGATTGAAAGGCAGTGGGAAATAGGTTCCAGTGTGCTCATACACCTGTTGGTGGGTGCTATAATCAGCATATAGATTCTGAATCACAGTTTCCCCCTCAATTAAACCTCAAAAATGTGAAAAGTACAGCCCCCAGCCCACACTCCAACCTCAGTGAACAAAGCTAGAGGACCCTCATAAGGAAGAACAGGAGATTATACAAGTGAAAAAAAAGCAATCACACCTTCCCTGAAAAACAGAATTAAAGAAGGGGAGAGAAAGGGGGAGAGAGAGAAAAATCTACACAAATGAAGAAAAACCAAAAGAAGAATATTGGTCTCTCCCAGACCCCTAGGAGGGCAAACACTGAGAAAACTGACTTTGGAATGCAAACAATTAAGGGACTCCAGAATGACTGGTCTCAAACTACAAACCTAGATATCAAGACATTAATGGAGAGATTAAAAAGAATTGAGGACAGTCAAGAAGAAACTAGAAAGGAGCTGATATCTGAGATAACACTAATAAAGAATACTGTGAATGAAATAAATAACAAACTGATAAGCATGGAAAGCAGAATTACCCAAGCAGAGGAAAGAATCTCAGAGCTTGAGGACCAAAATATAGAACTAACCCAAACTCTTAAAAACACAGAAAACAGCTGGGCTCAGTGGCTCAGCCTGTAATCCCGGGCCTTTGGGAGGCTGAGGTGAGTGGAT
>NW_007065796.1:0-792 GCF_000164805.1 Carlito syrichta | reverse complement strand
CAACTCCTAGACACATAATAATTCGCTTAACAAAGTAGGCATAAAGAAAAAATCCTAAAGGCAGCAAGAGAAAAAGGCCAGATCACCTACCATAGAAAACCAATTAGAATAGCAGCAGATTTATCTACAGAAACCCTGCAGGCTAGGAGAACTTGGAGCCCTATCTTCAAAGTCCTAAAAGATAAACAATTTCAACCAAGAATAACCTACCCAGCCAGGTTAAGCTTCATCAGTGAGGGAGAATTAAAATCTTTCCCAGATATCCAGTCCCTAAGAACTTACGCTGCCACGAAACCACCTATACATGAAACACTTAAGAAAGTACTAAACACAGAAGAAAATGGGGTAAAAAGAACAACGTTCTGCACAAGAGTACAGGAAAAAGAATAAAATACACATGAACCAACCCCAAAACCAAAAGAAAGACACTAAGCCAAGTGGAAGAACAATTCTATAAGAACTCTATGATAGGGACGAACTCTCACATTTCAATAATAGCCTGAATGTGAATGGAATAAATGCACCACTGAAAAGACATAGAATGGCAAAATTGATAAAATATCACCTGGCAACAATATACTGCCTTCAAGAGACCGATCTCACTAGAAAGAACATGCACAGACTCAAAGTAAGAGGATGGGAAACAAATTTTCAGGCAAATGGAATACAAAGGAAAGGAGGAATCACGATCCTAATTTCAGACAAAATACCATTTAAGCTATCAAAAATTAACAAAGATACAGAAGGCCACTACATAATGATAAAAGGTTCACTCCATCAACAAGAAATATC
>NW_007065795.1:0-399 GCF_000164805.1 Carlito syrichta | reverse complement strand
GCTCAGGCCGGGAGTTCGAGCCAGCCTGGGCAACGTGGGGAGGCCGGCTCAGGCCGGGCATTCGAGGCCAGTCTAGGCAACGTGGGGAGGCCGGCTCAGGCCGGGCGTTCGAGGCCAGTCTAGGCAACGTGGGGAGGCCGGCTCAGGCCGGGCGTTCGAGGCCAGTCTAGGCAACGTGGGGAGGCCGGCTCAGGCCGGGCGTTCGAGCCAGCCTGGGCATCGTGGGGAGGCTGGCTCAGGCCGGGAGTTCGAGCCAGCCTGGGCAACGTGGGGAGGCCGGCTCAGGCCGGGCGTTCGAGGCCAGCCTGGGCAACGTGGGGAGGCCGGCTCAGGCCGGGAGTTCGAGGCCAGCCTGGGCAACGTGGGGAGGCCGGCTCAGGCCGGGAGTTCGAGGCCAGC
>NW_007065794.1:0-1158 GCF_000164805.1 Carlito syrichta | reverse complement strand
CTTTGCTTTATCCCATTTGGCAAATGAATTCACTCTGTAGACAGGAAGGGAAATGGTCAGAAGTTCCGTACGTAGAGGCATTTTTCATTTTTAAATTTATCTCAGGCCGGGCTCAGTGGCTCGGCCTGTCATCCCAGCACTTTGGGAGGCCGAGGCGAGTGGATCGCCTGAGCCCACGGGTTCGAGACCCGCCCGGGCGACTCGACAAGACCTCATCTCTACAACCAATCAAAAATCAGCCAGGCGTGGCAGCACACGCCTGTAGTTCCGGCTACTCGGAAGACCGAGGCGGAAGGATCGCCGGAGCCCAGGAGGTCGAGGCCACGGTGGCCGGGAGCGGTCACCGCACTCCAGTCTGGGTGACAGAGTGAGACTCCAGCTCCAAAAAACCCAACGGCTTCTAATAGCCACATTCCAAAGGAAGCAGAAGCCGGGTGCGGTGGCTCACGCCCGTCATCCCTGCAGTTTGGGAGGCTGAGGCGGGAGCACGGCTTCGAGCCAGGAGTTTGAGACCAGCCTGGCCGGCATCGTGAGGCCCTGTCGCCGTGTCACGGTCTGAGTACGCTCGGCTGCTCCTCCCGATGCCACTAACTCAGAGGGGCGGGGAACCGGCAGAGAGAAGTTTATCTCTGAGTTCGAATCCAGGGTGCAGAGCCAGACTCGAGGTCTTTCAAAACGGTCCCGCTCCCCTTCTAGACTTTTACAGTTCGCTTTTACGGTCCAGAGTCGCCGGGACCTCCACGTCAGCCACATGACCGGCAGAGCAGGGACGAGCGCTTGAACTTCAGCCACGTTTATCGACAGCGAGGGACTTTTTTGGTCCAGACTTCCCGGTGCCAGGTATCAGGCGTATCTCACAGCTTTGACCAGTAGGGCCCGGCAGAAGCCTTCATCAAGCTCGCCACAGGGTAAAGGGCCTAGGACGTCACGCATCATGCAAAAGCTATACGAATCACAAAGCTTACCGTGACACGGGCACAAAGTGAGTACAAATGGGTACGCGTGGGTCCCTCTGATCAGCGGCCACCATCACCTTCGGGAGAGGCCGCACTGGCTCTTCCGGTGTCCTTTGAGTCTGCATGTCGGACGAGGTCCTGGGGGCTTCCGAGCAGCCGGAACTACGGGCGCGCGCTCCCACGCCCGGCTAATTTTTCGATT
>NW_007065793.1:0-361 GCF_000164805.1 Carlito syrichta | reverse complement strand
TCTGATCACAGTGTCCAGGAACTGGAGCGGATTCAGGTCTGCTGAGCGTCTGATCGAGCCTGGGGTCTTCTGGAGCCCACAGAGGCCTTTATGACTCGATTGGAGGGGTCCCTATGAGGTCCTGACACGTCGTGGGAGTAGGTCCCCGACACCTTCGCGAGTCCCTCAGTCACCTAAGGGAGTCTGCTTGCAGATTGAAGGGAAGAGTGCCTCTTATCTTTGACAGCAACACATAGGAACACATAAAATAACACAAAGAAACACACGCTAGCCGGGGCTCGGTGGCTCAGCCTGTCATCCCGCGCCTTTGGGAGCCTGAGGTGAGTGGATGGCCTGAACCCGTGGGTTCGAGACCCGCCTG
>NW_007065792.1:0-378 GCF_000164805.1 Carlito syrichta | reverse complement strand
TCTGTCAAAACCTCCTTACACTGATAAAGGCCTTTGGTAAAGTCTCAGGATACAAAATAAATGTACAAAAGACAATCGCATTTCTCTACACCAATAATAAACAAACAGAACCCAAATAAAAAACACAATTCCATTCACAATAGCCACAAAAAAAATGAAATACCTTGGCATCTTCCTAACCAGAGACATGAAAGACCTTTACAATGAAAATTACAAAACACTGCTCAAAGAAATCAAAGATGACACAAACAAGTGGAAAAATATCCCATGCTCATGGATTGGAAGAATCAACATTGTGAAGATATCTGTCTTACCTAAGGCAATCTACAAATTCAATGCAATACCCATCAAATTACCAGCAACATTCTTCTCAGAGCT
>NW_007065791.1:0-910 GCF_000164805.1 Carlito syrichta | reverse complement strand
ACGTAAAACAATGATCAATAGCTATCTCGGAGGAACCTGCTGTATCCTTGGCTAGTGATTAGAGGATACATTAAAGCAAACTGCTGGCCAGGCTCGGGGGCTCAACCTGTTATCCCAGCACTTCGGGAGGCCAAGGCGAGTGGATTGCCTGAGTCCGCGGGTTAAAAACCCACCAGCGCAACTTGGTGAGACCTCATCTCGACAATAAACCAAAAATTATCTGGCAGCAGTAGCGCACACCTGTAGTTCCAGCTACTCGGAAAGCTGAGGCGGAAGGATCGCCAGAGCCCAGCAGGTCAAGGCCGCGGTGGCTGGGAGAGGCCACTGCACTCCAGTTTGGGTGACAGAGTGAGACTCCAACTCAAAAAAAAAAAACTGCTAGAAAAACATGGCAAAGCTAGGCAATGTTGCAATGGCTACTCATTGCATACGTTGACTCCATTTGCATTCCTTTCAACATGAAAGCTAGGTAACAGCTACAGTCCCATGGAATCCAGGTAGGAGCTGAAATGTTGGGACCTGCCAAGCTCCCCACAGTTGTGGTCCTCACGTTCCCAACTCACTACCTGAGAACTTCTCAGCTTCTATCCAGCATACCGGGCAGTAGAAAAGATGCTGCATGCCTCTCCTGAGGCAGTTCGGCTCCCCAGTTCCTCAAGAGCCCCCACCGGCCAACCATCCTTCGCCATGGGAGCTGTGCCTTGGGCCCTGCTCTCGCTGGCGTTGGGCCGGTGTTCTCGGAAAGTTTTAGTTTATCAGGTATGCAGCAACATCTGAGAAGTCACCCTGTCGGTCGAGGTGTCCTGGGCCTGGGGGTCTGAGAACAGCACCTCTGCTTCCCAGGCTGGACCCCAGTTTCTGCCTGCTCCTCCTCCTCCTCCTCCTCCTCCTCCTCCTCCTCCTCCTCCTC